>NC_092346.1:29006336-29083741 GCF_963676685.1 Mytilus edulis
ATATTCTAGCCTAACGTGTTGATGTGTCTGTTGTCAGAGATGCACATAGACCTAGGTGAACAATACTGTCTTTAGTTACATCTAGTGTTTAGTTCCATAAAATTTCAGTTATTTTCAAATTTTGTTGAAGAATTTATTGGTGAAAGTTAATGTAAATGTTCAGTTGCAAATACTACATGCATATTGAGGACACAATAGAAGAAGTATGGTTACTGGCAAATCTATCCAGGCATCTCCACAATAAAAATATCTTCACGGAAAGCAAGCTATACTAAATAAAAAAATAAAAAACACTTATGTACGATTTTCAAAGTTGTTTAAGTAATTGTAGTGTATTGGATATACCCGTTGGACGCATGTTTCTGTCTTGTCATTACTTTCAATGAAAAGCTGGTGGTATTCTTAGCCCCAACACCATGTGTTGTTTTAAAATTGCTTCTGATTTTATTCACAGTTTTTGTTCAGATGGTGTCACAGTCATGTCTCAGTACCCAACAAGTCGGTTGAGTACAGGAACCCTGATGAGTTCAAAATGATGAGTCCTCTATGCAGAAAGAAAATTCTGCACATAGAGGCGGGCCTCTTTTGGTCACTAAACAATAATGAATAATAGTTCAGAGAAATGGTTGCTACACTAAACACTAAAATGCACTTTTGAACTTACATTGAAAAAAAGCACATGAGATTACCAAAGGATAAAGGTTTCTGCTTTGAGACAGGCGATGGATGTATACTCATGACTTTCGATATCTCAACCGGCCCCTATTCCTTTAGCAAATGAGGAATAAACAACCACAATGCATTAAACAAGAGAAAACTCGATTTAAAAGAAGCCAGAGTCAAATGTAGAAATAGGTAACAGAAGAAACTACGCAAATGGCAATAATAAACATAAAATAACAAACGGACCAGTAGCAGTAACTCAATGCAAGCTCCATGTTTGAAGTACACTTATCGGTAATTTGTGTCATTGGTAGAAAAATTAACAATTCTTAAACAATAATATCTGGGAATATTTGGTCTGCTCCAATAAAATAATATCCTTACCTACTACAAAAACATATAAAACTATTCTCTGTTCTTTGGTTGAGTTCACAAATAGATTTTTCTCTAAGATATTTCATTCTCCCATAGGATATTTGTTTCTCCTATAGGATATTTATTTCTCCTATAGGATATTTCTTTCTCCCATAGGATTTTTTTCTCTCTTATGAGTTGCTTTGATCTCCCATAGGATTTTTAATCTCCCTTAGGATTTATTTATTACCCTTAGGATTCTTTTTTATCCCACAGGATATTTTTTCTGTTATGAAATCCCTTAGGATATTTATTAATCCTATCGGATATTTTTAATCCCATGGGATTATTTTATTAGACTAATATCCTGTAGGATAACAAATATCCTATAGGAAATGCTTTTATTTTTCCTAAGGGATTTTTTTTAATCCTAAGGGCGAAACTATATCCTATAGGAAATGCTTTTATTTTTCCTAAGGGATTTTTTTTAATCCTAAGGGCGAAACTATATCCTATAGGATATTTTTATTCTCCTAAGGGATTGTAAATCCCTTAGGATTTAAATATCCTGTAGGATATAAAAAATATCCTATGGGATTATGACTTTCTCCTATAGGATTTCTCAAAATCCTGTAGGATTTTTAAAAATCCTATGGGAGAAAAAAATATCCTACAGGATTTTGTCACTATTTTCACTCCAGTTGCCGAACCGGGCGAGCCACACCAATTTTTTTTTTTGTATTGTGTTATTTATCCCCAGAGGTACATTATTGCCAAATTTGATGATTCTACGACAAAAAAAAGTGTGGTTCCAATTTGCACTTATGAGAAGTGCAAATTAATCCAAGAACATGTTCCTATATAATCAACCAATTTTTCTACCAGAAAAAGGGGGCCTAGGTCCCCCACTTAGTCCGCCTCTGATGAAAACTACCAGCCTAATTTATGTACAAAAAAATGAACGAAAATAAATATGTAACACCTAAACTAACAACAACCACTGAATGTACGGCTCCTAATATGGGACAGGCACATACATACAGAATGTAACTGGTTTTAACATGTTACAAACGGGATCCCAACCATCCCCTAATCTGTGACAGTGGTCAGTGGCGGATCCAGTCATTTCAAAAAGGGGGGGTTCCCAACCCAGAGTAAAGGGGGGGTTCCAACTATATACTCCCATTCAAATGCATTGATCGGCCAAAAAAAGGGGGGGTTCCAACCCCCGGGAATTTTTTGTATACATGTTCTTTTTGTTATTTTATCAAAAGATTCTGATGACAATGAAGAAAACAAAGGGATTGCAGTATCCACTGATACCTGTTGGCAGAAAAAAGGCTCCGGGAAATCTTATAACAGTTTGTCTGGTATAGTAACACAAATTAACACTATATATATATATTATATTAGTATTTGTTATGTCAGTGTATGTTTAAAAAATTCAAGAATATTATTTTTAAGTATCAATTGATGTTCAACTCAAATAATAAGTTTAACACAAATTTTTAGTCATGCTTAGAGATAGTAATTTGATGATTGGTATGTAGTCTTATCGTAACAAGTTACAGATCAAGTTCAGTTTTTGTTTGGTCTAATGATTTTGTAAAGAGTTATGGTTCTTGCAATTATGAAATTCACTCACTTAATCAGTTTTCCTCATCTTTTCTTCTTGCTTGAAGATATTTATTTGAAAATTGGTATATAGTTTTATCGTGACAAGTGAAATATCAAGTTTGAACTGAGTTCCAGGCTGATTATTTTGTTATGGTCTTTGGACATAAAAAAAATCACTAATAATAAATGTTCAAAAAATTTTTGAATACAATAATAACTTGATATTTGTTATATAGTTTACACAATGACAAGTTATAGTTCTGGTTAACATTTTATTCTAGAACAATGTAATTATACCCCACGCAACGAAGTTGCGGAGGGTATAATGTTTTTGACCCGTCCGTCAGTCCGTCCGTCAGTCCGTCCGTCCGTCCGTCAGTCCTGTTTCTTGTCATCGCAACTCCTCTCAAACCACACAACAGAATTTCACGAAACCTTTTCAGATAATAAGGACATACTATGTAGTTGTGCATATTGACGGGAAATTGCGATTCAATTTTTTTTCTAGGAGTTACGCCCCTTTGAACTTATTTACTTTAATGTACTACTGCAACAGTTTGTCATCGCAACTCCTCTCAAACCACACAACAGAATTTCATGAAACTTTGTAGATAATAAGGACATACTATGTAGATGTGCATATCAACAGGAAATTACGGTTCAATTTTTTTCTAGGAGTTATGCCCCTTTGAACTTATTTGCTTCAAAGTACTTCTGCAACAGTTTGTCATCTCAACTCCTCTGAAAACACACAACGGAATTTCATGAAATTTTGTAGATAATAAGGACATACTATGTATATTGACAGGAAATTATTATTCAATATTTTTTCTTATACAATTTTTTTTTCTTATACTTATTTAATTTCTCTAATGACAATGTGGGGACGTGGGGTATGTGAGCGTGCTCACTAAGGTTCTTTAATTTCAATCTGTATGGGGACTATGTATTGCAAGGAAATGCTCACAGAATGCTTGTTATTATCCTATTAATAACATGCACAAAACATATCATGTTTATATACAAACAACATTAAATCTTTTGATATGTTACGCATGTTTTAGGATGTGCATCACTGATTGGACAGAAGACCGGGAAGGTATTGAATGTAAAAATAAAATCCAAAAATTGCAGAACATGTGATGTTGCAAAAAGAAAAGGTATAGTTCCAAAAGAGCACAAATGCAGCAAAAACCATACAGGCTCATCTAAAGGCATGGAGCCAGCTTTAGTGGTTGACATGATAAGAGATGTAATAGATAAGGGTGTCAATATAAAAGAAATTGCTGGTGATGATGACACGACAGGTTTCCAAAGGGCACAAAATGTTCTTAAAATAAAACTTAAGAAAAGATCAGACAAAAACCATATAAAGAAAAACATCTCAAAACAGTTGTATGCCATAAAAAAAGAATTACAAAGAGTTGTCACAAAGGGTCATCAACTACATCATGCAGAATTTTTCATACATGGTTGCACAAAATAAAAAAAACACAGAAGGTGTAACAACTGGCTTGAAAGCCATGGTAGGACACATTTTTTTTGGTGACCATAGCTTTTGTAACACCAAGTGGTGTGTCTTCCTCGAAAACCCATTGGCAAAATTCAGTAAGTTACCATACGGCAAACCACTTCAAAATCCAGAGCTGAAGAAGGAACTGGATAGAATTTTTATTAAAAATTTATCAATTCAAGCAGAAAAACTTGCAAATCTTGCTAGCACTCAAACAAATGAAAACCTCAACCAAATTTTAGCAACAAAAGCACCTAAATATAAACATTACTCTTCATCCAACAGTCTGAGTTACAGGTTCAGTGCAACAGTGGCACAGAAAAATGAAGGCCACAGATATGTGCATGAGGTAATTAAATAAACTATTTAGAACGACATCTTTTATTCTTTATTAAATTTTTCTAAAGTTGTATCCAGACTTTGACAGAACCACAAAATCACATCCACATAAACATGGTAGACCCAGGGTTTTAGAAATTACAGAACATTGATACCCATCAAAATAAATGAATCCTCAATATTATTATAGTTTAATAATATTTATGTAGAGTCAGCAAGGTATACTTTATGTGATTCGTACACAAATGTTGAAATTAAAATAGCAACACTTTAACATGTACGTTTTGCAAATGTTAAAAGTCAATAAAACATGACTGAAGGTACATGGCTTAAACAATCTCCATGGAAATGAGAAGTGCCAATGCTAATACAACTGCATACCAAATACCATTGACTTAGTTATCATTAGTAGTTCCCTTTGAACAAACATAAACCCTAACTAATACATGTAAACTAAGCGAAATTTCAAAGTCAATAAACCATGACTGAGGGGACGGGGTCCAATAAACTACAGGAAATGAGATGTTCCAATGCTAATACAACTGCATACCAAATACCATTGACCTACCATTAGTGGTTCTCCATAAACAGACATAATCACAAACTAATACATGAAAACAAAGCAAAAGTTTCAAAGTCAATAGACCATGACTGAGGGGGCGGGGCCAAATAATCTCAATGGAAATGAGATATGACAATGCTTATACAACTGCATACCAATTATCATTTAGTTACCACTAGTGGTTCGCCTTACACTGACCTTATCACAAACTAATACATGAAAACAAAGCTAAAGTTTCAAAGTCAATAGACCATAACTGAGGGGGCAGGGCCAAAAATAGTCTCCATGGAAATGAGATGTGCCAGTATTGATACAACTGTATACCAAATATCTTTGACTTATCACTTGTGGTTCAACATAAACTAGACCTAATCACAAACTAATACATGAAAACTAAGCAAAAGTTTCAAAGTTACAAGACGATAACTGAGGGGGCGGGGCCAAATAATTTCATGATATTGAAATGTGCCAGTACTAATACAGCTGTATACCAAATATCTTTGACTTACCACTGGTGGTTCACCATAAACTAGACCTAATCACAAACTAATACATTGTTGACCCGCCTACGCCGGGAACAGCACACCTATGTCTCGCTTTTTGACTCCGTCAAGCGAGACAAAAACAGTCGAAGCTTATCAATGGGTCTTCAATGCAGAAAGAAAATCCCACACCCGCAGATACTATGCATACTAGTTCAGTGAAAATGAACGTCGTATTAAACTCCAAAACATATAAATGAACTAAAAGTATAAAACATACAAAACTAACAAAGGCCAGGGGTCCTGACTTGGGACAGGCGCAAAAATGCGGCGAGTTAATCATGTTTATGAGATCACAACACTCCATGTATACCTCTAGCCAATGTAGAATAAAGAAACACACAGTAATACGGACAGTAAAGCTCAGTTTAAAAGAAGTCCGAGTACGATGTCAGAAAAGGTAACGAAAAAAACTAAAGAAAATGACAATGATACATAAATAAATAAAGGACTACTAGTAGTTACAAACATGTCAGCTCCAGACCTCAATTAAACTGATAGAAAGATTATGTCTGCATCAAATGAAAATCAAGCACAATCCCTCCCGTTAGGTGTTTAGTATCATACCATTTACATACCTATTATTCGAAACGGATGTTAATTATGTAATGACATAAAATTTCGCGATAATTTACCTGATATCATATCGAGATTTTTGTGGGGTTTGTGTTTCTTTGTTTTTTACCCACGTCGTTTTCAGTTAATTTTCGACTTTGAATGTCCCCCAGTATCTTTCTCCTCTCTTTCACATCATGTTTATTTTAATATAAAACCTTCAAATACAATTTCTGTCTATATATATGCTTTCCTCATCTTAGCTCATATGTTGCCTTCGTTCTAGAGAATTTTCTTTTTATGCCCCACCTACGATAGTAGAGGGGCATTATGTTTTCTGGTCTGTGCGTCCGTCCGTTCGTTCGTTCGTTCGTCTGTTCGTCCGTTCGTCCATTCGTCCCGCTTCAGGTTAAAGTTTTTGGTAAAGGTAGTTTTTGATGAAGTTGAAATCCAATCAACTTGAAACTTAGTATACATGTTCCTTATGATATTATCTTTCTAATTTTAATGACAAATTAGAGTTGATACCATAATTGCATGGTCCACTAAACATAGAAATTGATAGTGCGAGTGGGGCATCCGTGTACTCTGGACACATTCTTGGTTTTTTTTTCGTAGTGTTTTAAAATACATATTCGTTTTTTTTAGTCAAATTACATGTCTCGAATACAAAGCTTTCGCCCAATAGCTGTTTTACTGCTTAAAACTGTTAATACACTGACATTTACATGAACGACATACAGTTACTCAATACAGACCCACGACCATACATAAGTTATACGTAATGTAAAGTACAAGGCGTATAGATTATACAATGTGTAAATACAGCTGTTTCACAGACCACGCCTCTTTTAGAAACTTCATTAAGTGGCACAGTTTCAGCCGTAAAGCAATTTCTATGATAGCTAGCCATGCACTGTGTAATATAATGAATATTGCAATCAGAAACAAGTCTCACATTAGCCCAGTTTGAGTTTTAATTCAAGCGTTTAGAAGAAGAAAGACAACTCTTATGTTCCTATGCCTCTTTTAGAATAATGTTAAGTCGTATGTTGACTGTTGTGAATAATGCATATCATCTTGTCATATGTGTTTTCTTTACTGCTAGCGTTTGTATGGCCATAACTTTTGTTAAAAATAAAACAAAGGTCAGCATGCACAATTCAATCTCAGGACCAATATCATTATGTAAAGTCTGTTAATACATTCGTCCCTCTAGCACATGACATGTTGAATTTTATGGACAGACTAAACATACCTGCTTGATTTCTGTATTGTTTAAGTACAAAACTACAACCACCAAGAGCTACAAAATAACATGACGTACATGTAACTGGCTATCTATTTAGTTAATTCTCTTGTAAGTTTGTTAATACTACATGTCTATAAAGATATCCCCTGATATTTGTTTTTTCTATATCTAATTACTTAAAATTTATGTTCAAAAGTAAAATCGCAAAATTACTGAACTCCGATGAAAATTCAAAACGGAAAGTCCCTAATCAAATGGCAAAATCAAAAGCTAAAACATATCAAACGAATGGATAAATAATCTGTAAATGTATATATTGCTATCATGATGTTATGCTGAAATAAAACATTTAAGGTATAATCAAAAGCAATGCATATTCCGTGATTACTTAATCCAGAATGATCGCTGAAATGGAGTCACCTTATTAATTTCTAAAGCCTCAGTCACACCTTACCGGATAGCACAAACGGACGACTAACGGATGCAAAAAAAAAGCTGTCCGTTGACAAAATTGTTATCCGTTGGGAGTCCGTTGATGTATTGACCAAATAAAACGGACACGTAACGAATGCATAACGGACACACACCGGATATGCAACGTACGAGAAACGGAAACGTACCGGACAGAACGGATGTCGAACGTACATCCAACGGACGAGTGTCGCATGAAACGGACACCTAACGGAAGCGTACCGGATAAAATATACGGAAAAGTTAAAGGCGACAATAATAAAACATGTAAATCGAATAAATATGCAAAAAGTTTCTGTATAACTGGTTTTGGTTTGTTCTTCAAGATTCCACCAAAGGGTAGTGTCTGACCTGAATAAGAGCTGCTTGATAGTGAAGACGTGCCCTAACTCTAAGATTGATTAGGAATAATAAGAATTCATGACACTCGAGAAATTTGACATACCAATAATTGGTATTTCTGACAAGAAATTTTCAATTCGCATTTATCCGTTTCAGATCCGTTCATCATCCGTTTTATCCGTTATACACCCGGTAGAAGTCCGTTTACATTCGTTCAACGTCCAATTTATCTGTTAAACGATAGGTAAAAGTCCGTTGGTGAATTTGTCTGTTAGACCTCCAACGGATGTATAACGGACAAGTAATAGAACAGACAAAATGATGTCGACGGATAAAACGTACACTAAACGGACATGAAACGGGTATGGACGGACGTCTAACGGATAAAAACGGACGTCTAATGGACATGAACGGATTGAAAAAGCAGTTATCCGTTCGGCATCCGTTCGAGCTATCCGTTAAGGTGTGACCGAGGCTGAAAGTGTTTGGTGTGTTCAATTTCATTTAGTTTATTCTTTCATTTAACATCGTAATACCAAACAGTACAGTATCTTCCACATCATCTACTACAGCATATACGAGAGCATATGCACATGTCGACAAATTATTCTTTTCATTGAAGCTTGATCCCAAGGTATTTAAACACGAATGCCGAAGAGCTAATATAACTGAACAGAATCAAAATTTAGGCACATCAAAAAAAAAAAAAAAAAAAAAGGAATCGGAGCTATGCATGAGGGAGAAGCTTGCCTTATATTCTAGTGATTTACCAAATTTAGAAAAAAACATTTATCCGCATTTCTCTCGAATACTTAGATACTTGACTGGCGATACCCCCGGGGACTCAAACAAAGAATTTTGATCTTTTTGATACCATAATAAAACGGCTTCATTATCCAATCACGCAACACTTATACTGATATAATGCTCATGTGGTACGATCGAGACCTAAAATTTCGAAACTTCGACATACTGATTGATCACAATAACGAAAGAGTCGCATAAACAAAGTTTTCAAAAAAATTGCCTCTATGAGTTGCAGACAAAACAGTTGGTCATGGAATGCAGTATTCATACGGAACCTTCTCAAAAACGGACAGAAAAAGCATCTTAAAAGGTTCTTTAGTTTTAGTCTCAGAAAAATACATTGATGACCTTACATTTCAGTGAATGCGTGCATCGTATATATATCCGAATAATCTTGAAAAATTTCCTCAATATTGTCATATTGACGTTTTCAAACCAGAAAATATGACAAACGTATTGATTCTCCGTTCTGATTGTCAACTTTCCATTTCTAAGCAAAATTATGCCTTCTGCTCTATCGTATGGCTATTGTATATATCACACAATACGTTGTGCCCGTGCAGGTTTACACTTGTAAGACTTTCATAAAGAGAGATGTGTGCCTTACTTAATAAAATTTCCGATTGCGGTACCATTATGAATTAGTTGTATTAATCTTAACTCACCAACAACATGTTTTCGCAGTCTTATATCTTCAAAGAAGAGAGGCGAAAGATACTAGAGGGACATTCAAACTTATAAGTTGAAAATAAACTGACAACGCTCTGGCTGAAAAAGAAAAAGATAAATAGACGAATAGGGGTACACAAACACAACATACAAAACTAAAAACTGAGCAACACGAACCCCACCAAAAACTGGGGCTTATCTCAGGTGGTCCGGAAAGGTAAGAAAGATTGATTACTTCTCCTGCAGTTGCACTGGTCCCGCTCTATAAGATTTCAGTAACTGAGATTTTGTTTGTTATATTGATTTTCATCTTCTCGATCAATTTATAAGATATACTCGCCCTGGAAAAGTCAGAATGCTGTATGGACCTACAGCGTAATGTTAAGTATAACAGTCCGATCGTTGTAGATACCACAGCTGTTTGTAAAATTAATAAATCGACAGTAAATAGTTATCAAAGGTACCAGGACTATAATTTAGTACGCCAGACGCGCGTTTCGTCCACACAAGACTCATCAGTGACGCTCATATCAAAACATTTATAAAGCCAAACAAGTACAAAGTTGAAGAGCATTGAGGATCCAAAATTCCAAAAAGTTGTGCCAAATACGGCTAAGGTAATCTATGCCTGGGATAAGAAAATACTTAGTTTTTCGAAAAATTCAAAGTTTTGTAAACAGTCAATTTATAAAAAGACCACATTATTGATATTCATGTCAGTTTACAAATAAGGCAGTTAATTTAGATATAACAATGATGTTTTACCGTTTTTGGGTAAAGATTGCATGAAATGCATTCTAAATCCTATGTTAATTAATTGATATCTAAATCTTTCAAAGCTTATCACTACCTTTTTGATACACAAAGTATAGTGCACAGATACCAACATTCTAAATATCCTATCAATAAACATTTCCAATTGTATTTTTATCCATCTGATGCGTTAAGCCTTTTTCAACTGATTTTTATAGTTCGTTCTTATGTTGTGTTGTCACACCACTGTCTAAGGTTTTGGGGAGGGGTTGGATCCCGCTAACATGCTTCACCCCGCCACATACTATATGTATTTGCCTGTCCAAAATCAGGAGCCTATAATTCAGTGGTTGTCGTTTGTTTATATGTTTCATATTTATTTTTCATGCATTTTTTTGTACATAGATTAAGCCGTTAGTTTTCTCGTTTGAATTGTTTTACATTGAAATTTTGGGTCCATTTATAGCTGACTATGCAGTATGGGCTTTGCTCATTGCCAAAGGCCGTACGGTGACCTATAGTTGTTAATGTCTATGTCATTTTGGTCTCTTGTGGAGAGTTGTCTCATTGGCAATCATACCACATCTTCTTTTTTTATATTTCCAGAATTTATCAATGTAATGTATTTTCAGATATTCAAGTCAAAAACAATATTACTCCTGTCAAGAAAATTACATATTTTTTGGAAGGTGCAGGAATCTTATAGCTGTTCTAAAATGTAATAAATGTCATTGTTAAATTCATCTTTTAAAAATTGGAGATATCTCCAATTGTCTACAATTTGCAGTTGATTCAACTACAACCAATGCTTTATTGACATTGTAATACTTTATTTTACTTCCCACTGATAACTTAATGCAATCTTTTCCCTTCTGTGCTTACACGCACTTTGATTAATTGATTTAGATAGAAAGGATAGGTATTTAGGATTGTGATCAAACACTGGTCAGAATTATGTTTGGCTGTTCCCGTGTGAATTCGTTAAAAATCCTTCTCTAGATGTCGGTCTAAAACAAAGCGCATCCATATTTATATCCCAATAACATTTTTTTAATCCTGATCTGTAATGGTTTTCCTGGGCGACCACTTGACCATCATTAAATATGTTTTGGCAAAGCGCAGAACTTTGACCTGCATGAACTACATCAAATAAGAATTTAAATCCGAGGAATTTGAATTTGAGTTCATATATTGGATGAAAATACATATATTTTTATCATATTTACGCATGTCGGTTATTACATAAGTGGGGTTTATATTTCCTCAAAATAAATTACGGAATGTGGACATTATTAACTCTCAACATCGCTGTCACAGTAATCTATAGGAAGTTCATTTTAATATTGGGTCATTTTTCTAGCCGTATTTCTGTGATTGTATCTTACATTAATTTGTAGGATCCTTTACTTTAGATATTTCAGCTGATCTGTAACTACTCCATCTTCATGCCTTATATATCATGTACTGTATTACGACGCTAGATTAAAACTGACGAGGAAAGGTAACACCCGGCCACCGAACGCTTTATTTTAGTGAAGCCCGGGTGGTCGAGTGGTCTAGCGCGCCGGATACAGTGCATTCGATTTGGTGTCACGATATCTCAGTAGCATGAGTTCGAATCCCGTCGAGGGAAGAACAAATATTGGTGAAAACAATTTTACATATCTAACATTGTTGGGTTGATGTTTAGACGAGTTATGTAAAAAATAGATTTCTAAAATAGTGTCTCTTGTATCTATTGCGTTTATTCGTGTGTGATGTGTCTTTTTTGGAAATTTACTTCTTTTCAACCAGATAACCCCCTCAAGCAAATTCAATTTTAGATTCTTTTTATGTCCCATGTGGTCATACAGCACTAAACATTTCCATGTGTCTATACATCCTTGGTTTTTACATGTTTGAATTTGAGCGTTTTTTGTGAAAGTAAACCCTCGAAATCGCTTAAAATGTACTATATTCATATTCATTATATTTTCATCAATATCCTAATACCACAAGTATTTACCGATTTTATGTAGAGAAATAAACAACACTAAAAATACATTATTTTGCTTTCATTTATTGATGGTAAGACTTGTTATTACACTTTTCGAATCTTCATAGTAGATTTTTTCTGAGTACGTTGTCCAAGCGAGCGATATCTAATACCCTGTATAGTACTATTTCTATCGGTGTAATGCCCATTTAGCATGGCGTCAGTACTTCTCCAGCAGTTATTGTACCACCATCCACCTTTTAAATTGGAATCATCAGCACAGTTACCACTGAATTTGTCGTTATCATGATCATATGTTGAGAACTTCATCCCATTAAAATAGCTCATTCCGTCACCTGAAAAATAAAAATAAAGCATCTCGACTGTTTAGATTATTATAATTTACAACGGATTACAACGAAAGATCACTTTCTTCCTAATAAATTCTACATAATCTATACATGTCTTTCAAAAATTAAGCATTAACTTATTGAATGTAACTATAATAATACATTTTGTCTATAAGACTATGGTATGTCAACGAATGCTAGATCACCACGAGTGAAGGAAATAAAGTATAATATAAGTGAACACTGATGAAATTGTGTTAGACGAGATGGAGCTTCCCTTGAATACATGCAATATTAACCACGACATGTAATTTTCCTGCTAAATTTATCATAATGTATATATGTTTGCGTTGCTCAGTTTTCTATGTACCGTTTTGTTTACTGATGTTTGTTATTTAGTCGTTGTGTTTTTTTTGCTATGACATATTCAATTTAAAAAAGAAGGCGTGGTATGATTGCCAATAAGACAACAGACCAAAATGTCACAGACATTAACAATCATAGATCACCGTACGAACTTAAACAATTAGAGAAGCCTATACCACATAGTCAGCTATAACAGGCCCAAAAAATGACAAATGTAACACGTATAACGGCCTAATTCGGGTAAAAAAAAAGACAAAAAACAAACGACAACCACTGAATTACAGACTCCTGACTTTGTACAGGCACATTTATACAGAATGTAGCGGAGTGTAACATGTTAGCGATATCCCAAATCATCCCCTTAACCTTAACTAATCAGTTGTTGAATTGGCAACCAAGTAGAATAATTCTAGGAATGTTTCTAAATTTCCGGGCAAATTAAAAATGAGGATGTGATATCTCGTTTGAAATTAGTTATCTACAGGTACAACCAAAACTTGAAAACCAAATCTTTATATCTATTGAAGACTTGAGAAAAAGTTTTAAGCAGTGTGTGGTAACGAAATCCATGACATTAGCAACGAGATATATAAAAAAATCTAAAATATGACTTTTTTCGTTCACTCATTAATGAAAGTGAAAAAGTGAAATAATTAATTCGCTTTTAGCAGCCAGAATGGTTCGATTTAAATAGTTAATTTCACAATTTTCGTGTATTTCATGACAAAAATGTATCACAAGTTTTTCCTGATATGTTTTTTAAATGTTATTTAGGTAACCAATACAAAGTAACGACCTGCAAATGTTCAGCTGTGATGTAATCATGATATGTTCCATTATATTTTCGACTTATGAGTTTGGATTCACCCTTTTTTGGTATATCTCATCCCTCAGTTTTGTTTAATGGACACAGCCTTAAATTATTATAATGTTTATTCTTAATTTCGTTTTTCAAAGAATTTCAGATTGAAGTAGTTATTTGAATTTGTTTAGAGTTTGGAAGCGTTAATAAAGCAATTTCAGCCCCTCACTTGTGCAAAGATGAATAATGGTAGGCGATAAATGTTTCTTAAGATGTACTAAGGTTTTACTACGTTTTAGTACGTATTACAAGGAGTCAGTACTTTTCTATTTCGGTTCACAACGGTTGAGGTACGTTTTCGCACGTTTTCCTATGGTTTTGTACGTTTATTTTAAGCAGTTTCACGTGTCACTACGCTGTGATCATTGATCTATGAAACGGCGTCATTAATTTATAAAATTCAGAAAAGAGATGCAGAGAGGGAACTAAGTAGCTCCAGAAAATCAAGAGAATTCAACAGAGGTACGCTTTATTAATTTTAATACTTCTGTCATTTCGATTAGATTATTTGGTTCATATTTGATGGTATAAAAAATGATTTTCCTTCTACTTCAAAAGCAAGATTTTTTTTTTATGATAACATTTTTGTTGAGTAGGTTCATGAATCATGAAAATCTTATAAAGCCTTGGTGGGAACCTTGCTCTTCCTTTTGTTAATTGCTCTTATGAAATGTTTTACTTTGCACATTGACATTTTAATTTCAATTTTCCTTCTACCGGTATTTGATTTATATTTTAAGTGTGTTTCAAACAGATCGTTCTGATGAGGACCAGAGGCAGAGGAAGGGGTCGGGGATGGCGTGGTAGAGGCCGTAAAATTAGTCCATCGACTGATAAATTCAACTGAGTTACAATGGGAAATAGTTTATTACTTGAAATAACTGATCTAAGAGTTTATGAAGTCTTAAATAGTATTTTAAGGACTTTCAAACATAAGCAGAAAAAAACGAGCCCCTATATGTTTAGGGACGATTGCTTCTTTATTAACAATGAAGGTACAGTTGATGAAATAGCACAATGTTTAGAACAGACTAACAGACACCAAGCACTACTAAAATTTAAATACGAGAAATCACAAACTAAAATGCAGGTTTTAGATGTGTTGGTATTCAAAGGTCAAAGATTAGGGTAACAGATATCTTAGACCTCAAGGATCAAGACATTCCGAAAAAAACCTAAACATTATCATAACTTAGAGATGTCCTCGTGCCATCCATCCTCTGCTTACAGGCATAATTATAGGAGAAATGGTTCGCTTTAAGAGATGTACGAACGATTCAGTAGATTTGCAGAAATAATATGCTTTATTTTATGAATTCCTTTTTAATGAAATTAAAACTGTTATGCAGGAAGTGACTGCACAATGAAGAAATGACACATTAATGGTAAAATCCAAATCTTTATTACAGTCGATTCACTTGGTATTCTTCGCAGTGTTTTCAAGACAGAAACACACATAAAGAACAATATTTTAAAACACTCGGATAGATTAAAAGATGACGAAGAGGCAAAACGTTTATTTGATAAAAAAAAAAAACCTTCTCTTTGCTTTCCCTAGGCATAAACACTTGAAAGACATCTGCAACATCTAGGCAATTAACATCTTGCAAACTATAAAAACATATTCTATACTGTGTCTGTTAAATTGATAGACATGAAGTACAGAAAGAAAAGTATAAAAAATATAAGTCAAACAAATCACCACGTGTCGAGTCATTTATAAAAATTACAGTATTTTAAGATAAGTGTCACTGGCTTCAGCTCCTGCAGATGGTCATGGTCAATTAGTTTATTCTAATTGGTCAAAACACCTTGTGATTTATGGAGTTGGGGTGCTGTGATTGGATTTGAAAACGATTTATTGAAATAAATGTGTAATAATAATCCATAATAACTGTGATTAGTCTATTATTGAGTACAGTACTCAATAATAGACTAATCACAGTTGTGGATAAACAGCTGAATAACTGTCAATTTGGCTTCAGAGAAAAGCACAGAACTGCTGACAGTATTTTCATATTGAAATCTTTGATTAATAAATATATACACAAAAATAACAAAAAAAATCTATGCATGTTTCATTGATCTAAGAAAGGCATTTGACTCTGTATGGAGGACAGCCCTTTTGTATAAATTATGCAAAATGGAAGTAGGAAAGTCTTTTTACAGAGTAATAAAACAACAATATTTAAATACAAAATCCTCTTTAAAGTATAAAGATCACATTTCTGAATATTTTGACATTACTAGAGGTGTGAAACAAGGGGACTCATTAAGTCCTACTTTGTTCAACACTTTTATAAATGATATCACTAAAGGCATGGAAGATGACAACTCAAAATCCATTGCAGCGTATAAATAGTAAACTAGGCTCCCTCCTGTTTGCTGATGATCTGCTTTTACTCTCAGAATCTAAGGAGGGTCTCCAAAATAGTCTAAATAAAGTTTCCATGTTTTGTGAAAACTGGCAGCTTTCTCTAAACATAAATAAAACAAAAAGTATGGTCTTTTCAACAACAAGGCAAAAGCCTGAAACTTCTATACTTGTATATAAAAACAAAAAAATAGAAAATGTTTTAGAATATCCTTACTTAGGTCTGCTGATTAAATCAAATGGCAATCTCAGCCATACAGCTGAATTAACAAAAAAGGCAAAACAGGTTTTTTTTTTTTTATTAAATCATATACTAATTCCCTTGGCAGCCTTCCTATCAGAGAGTCAAATAACTTATTTGACACCTTAGTGAGACCCATATTGACTTATAATTCTGAAATAACATATTTAGACTCATATATAACATATTTCAAAGCTAAAAAAAGAGCTTTGGTTTCTGGAAAAGATGTGGATCCATTTAATTCTATTGACAAGACTCCAATAGAAAACTTGCATCTTGGTTATTGCAAGTTTACCCTTGGCACTAACAAGAACGCCTCAGATTTTGGTACAAGGAATGAATTGGGAAGACTGCCTGTTGAATGTCATATAAAAACCCAAACTATTATGTATTTAGCAAGGCTTTTCACCTCAAATTTGAATCCCTTATTACATGAATCTTTTCAATTAACTAAAACTTTGGATTCTAGTGGGTCCTATTCATGGTTCACTTTTGCAAAAGATAATCTTTCTGAAACCAACATTGATATAGATAGAATAAAAACCGGTGATAATTTAAAATAATTAAAAAATATTAAAAACTATATTAAACCCCAAATAAACTCATACTACAACAACATGTTGATAGATAAGTTGAGAACTATTGATGATAAAAGTAAATTAAATTTTTATTAAGGACTTGATCCAAATCTATTGAGAAAACCTTACCTCTCTAACTCAAACTATGAATTTAGAAAATTAATTACAAAACTTATAATCATTGATCATTCATTAACAATTGAAAAAGGAAGGCATTTTAAAATTCCTCGCGAAGAGAGACTTTGCAAAAAATGCAAAGTACTAGATGATGAAAAACATTTCTTAATAAATTGTTCTCACAATTCAAATATAAGATTAGCATATTTTAATTGCATTACCATAAGAAGATAACTCATTTGCTAATCTGACTGACGATGACAAAGTTATATTTATACTTAACCCATCAACACCAACACAAGTGAATAAACTAGGATCCTTTATTAAAAATCAATGGAACTGAAGACAGGGGACCCTTTAATATTTACCTGAATTTGTATATATATATATATATATATATATTGAGTTACTTAGTTATTGTCTTCATTTGTTTTTGTTGTTGTTATATGTCACAAACTGTAAAGTTTATATTTTTTCCTCTAAAAATGTCCTGTACCAAGTCAGGAAGATGGCCATTGTTATATTATTGTTCGTTTCTGTGTGTGTTACATTTTAACGTTGCGTCGTTTGTTTTCTCTTATTTGTGTGTGTAAATTCACATTGCGATAAGACGTGTCACGGTACTTGTCTATCCCAAATTCATGTATTTGGTTTTGATGTTATATTTGTTATTCTCGTGGGATTTTGTCTGATGCTTGGTCCGTTTCTGTGTGTGTTACATTTCAGTGTTGTGTCGTTGTTCTCCTCTTATATTTAATGCGTTTCCCTCGGTTTTAGTTTGTTACCCCGATTTTGTTTTTTTGTCCATGGATTTATGAGTTTTGAACAGCGGTATACTACTGTTGCCTTTATTTATATGACAAGAAAACTTTGAATTGAATATACAGCCTATTTAAGTACGGATTGATACGATTCGCTACGTATATTGCCGTTTCGATACGTTTTGAAAACGTAACAAAACGGGATATGCCTAGGTCACACTTTCATGGATCACCTCGCTGGATCCAATACGGATTAAGGTAGCAATACACAGTTAGGAAAAAAAACTTAAAATTGACACTCATAATTTTTAAACTCCCCTCCTGTCTAACAAAGAAGGCTTTATATGTGTGTTATGCATGTAATTACTTGTAGAAAGAAAATCTTCCATAGATTTGATTTCTAATGGTCATAAGGGTGAAATATAATCCCTGTTGGGTGTAACCATGGCAACAATCTGCATTTCTTAGATACAAAATATAGCAAAAAAGGGGGGTGAACATGTCACAAAAGTCTCCAAAATTTGGTCTAAAGGAAAATTTTAATGAATTACAGTGATACCTTTCCTGAATCCATAGGTTTGTATCTATCAAGTGGTCCAAAAAAAATCATATGCTTTCCTGCTTGTTTTTCCATAAAATTGAATTGAAAAGATCGAGCGCAAAATCTTTGTTGATAAACACTACAATTATTTATGGACCTATGAACGGTACGGATAGGAAAATACGGACTGTCAATCATAGAAATGGCCTATAAAACATGTTAAAATCAATCTAAATGTTCATATAAACCCACTAAGAAGGCTATATTATTCATCAATTATCTAAAAATCAATTTTTTGTACAAATATTTCATATTTAAAAAATTCACAGGGGCACTAATGCGAAACTAAACTTCTAACTGTGTATTGCTACCTTAAGGATTAACATTTTGTTTCCCAATTCCACTTTAAATGGATTTCTGTTTTCTACTAGTTAAAACGAGCATTTTCGCCTGCTAGTTTTGAAAATCGGTTCAGAAATAAATATTTTATGAAGGTTAGCAGTTGACACTGAAATGCAACAAAAAAGTGATTTTATGAAACATGCCATGTCAAAGTGCATTTTCTCCATTTTTAGTCAATTTTCTAAAACTATACCTTCTAACCCTGTCTTTTCTTGTTTAAAAACTTAAAATAACCTTAACAGTAGACAAACTTTTACAAGTTAAAGCTATTTTAAAGCTCTAGAATGTCAATTTTGTTGTGTATTACCATACCAAAGCCTTGGTTAAAATTTAGTAAATACTGAATTTATTTATAACAGCGGGAAAAAATTTAGGCTTCATTCATGCTAAATTGTGTGACTTTATACTTGCTAAAATAATAAATTTGATTCAGTCGCATGAAAAAATATAAAGCGTTCCCTTCTAAGGTTTCTACATAACGCGCAATCTTCTTTTCAAAGGGGTAGCCAATAAAGTATCAATTTATAACGGAACCAAGTCTTTGTGTCAAAATGTCTATATTGGTTGCTAAGGACAATAAACAACAAAACTAACATATATTGTCATACTAAAGGTTGTTTCTCCCTTAGAATTGTATCTATAACATAAATATCAATAGTTTTGTGGTATGTTTGTCTAAAAAAAAGCAATTATTTGCTTTGTCAAATGCCATAAGGTAGCAATACACAGTTAGGAAAAAAACTTAAAATTGACACTCATAATTTTTAAACACCCTCTTTTCCCTCCTGTCTAACAAAGAAGGCTTTATATGTGTGTTATGCATGTTTATACTTGTAGAAAGAAAATCTTCCATAGATTTGATTTCTAATGGTCATAAGGGTGAAATATAAACCCTTTTGGGTGTAACCATGGCAACAATCTGCATTTCTTAGATACAAAATATAGCAAAAAAGGGGGATGAACATGTCACAAAAGTCTCCAAAATTTGGTCTAAAGGAAAATTTCAATGATTTACAGTGATACCTTTCCTGAATCCATAGGTTTATATCTATCTAGTGGTCCAAAAAAAATCATATGCTTTCCTGCTCGTTTTTCCATAAAATTGAATTGAAAAGATCGAGCGCAAAATCTTTGTTGATAAACACTACAATAATTTATGGACCTATGAACGGTACGGATAGGAAAATACGGACTGTCAATCATAGAAATGGCCTATAAAACATGTTAAAATCAATCTAAATGTTCATATAAACCCACTAAGAAGGCTATATTATTCATCAATTATCTAAAAATTAATTTTATTGTACAAAAACTTTCATATTTAAAAAATTCACAGGAGCACTAATGCGAAACTAAACTTTTAACTGTGTATTGCTACCTAAATCTCACGGATGATCCCGGAAATGCAATTTCCGTAGTCTGATACGGATCCGATACGGGTGCACAACGGTATGACTACGGGTATTGACGTTACAACCACTGATAATGAAGGACGGGGTTCATTTTGGCGACATGAGTGATACGGGTTCTTACGGTAAGACACGGTTTAATACGGAAATGACACGGTTTAGTACGCAGCGACACGTGTGTTGACGTATGTACTGCGGATAAACAACGGTTGTCTACGGTATAAGTAAGGGTTAGTATGAATGAGAACGGTCTGAAACGGAATAGTATGAACCGTCACATTTAATTTTTATTCATCAAATTCTATATGGCAGTTTATCGTAGATAATTGTTCGTTGTTGTTTGATAAATTATTTATCTGTCTGTCTGTACTATGTGGTGTTATTCGTAATCCTCGGACCAACGACAAGTAGCAGTTCTTGAATAATATTTACGACTTTTCTTTCAAAGTTCTGAAATGTAGCACAATTCAGTCATGAGGGCTAAAACCGGGCATGGATAGGGAAGTCAGACCCTAGTCCGTCTACTCTGGCTGCTGTCACATCTACGTCTGTCATCAAGTATCTCGACTCTGCCCTGTAATTGTGTGCTATATCAATATCCAATTCCAGCTAATTAATTGATAGCAGCAGTTGTGGATTATTCATGTTGGATAATTATTTTGTATACCTCAACGTCAAGACTCTATGAACAGGTTTGTCTTATAATTATAAAACAAGTTTCTGAATCAACAGATCTAAGTGTAAAAGATTCCAGCACATTCAGAAAAGAAAAATAAACTGTCGACACAGACATATTCAGACACAGAATAAGTAGGGCCCTATAAGTATGGAGAAGTTATACAGGAGCCTTATGTCAGTTTGTCTATACATATATACTTTATACTGTGGATTCATTATTATTCGTTGTATACCAATATTCTTTTGTTTCGTTGGTACAGGTGTACCACGAATTTAAATGTTCAACGAAAAACAAATTTCTATAAAGTTGTATCCAGTCTTTGGCTGAAGTACGAAATAAAATATCAACAAAAATGCAAGGTTTACGCAATCCACGAAAATTGGTACCGACGAAAATAAAAGAATCCACAGTATTCCGTATTTTGTCGTGTTGTAACGTAGTAAACCGTAATAGACTTTCAGAACCCTGGCTGATACCTAGCTATTCGTATTGCAACGTAATGAAATCGTGCCGTTCCGTGACACATTCGTAACAAATCGTGTTGCATCCTTACCAAGTCCTGGTGTAACCGTACAAGTACGTAGTTCTCCGAAACTTACTGTAGAAATCATTCTGGCCTACGAATAAGTACAATTAAATACGGTTTTGATATGGACTAAAACGGATCAGTACGGTCTTATACCGTTTAGTAAGGAGAAACTACGGTCGTTTGATCCGTGGTCAAATTGTGTGCAAGTTCAAAAATTTCAAGGAGAAACAAGCACTACTACGTATGACTACAGCAATAATACGGATATCTACGGACTTTCCGTAGCTAATCCGGCGTCAAATTCGTCAATGTGTGACTTAGGCAATAGCCGAAACGTGACAGTGTGACTGGGGCTTTATACAATGTTTCCTGGAGATGGATAGACAGGGAACTATTTCTATAACACCATAAAATATTTTATTATATTTACCTGCGTTTCCTGAGTAATTGCTAATTGTCAATCTGTATTTTGTAGATGCGTCGCCTATTGAGAATTTTCCATAAACTGCATAATGCTTCTTTCCGTCCCAGTCCTCAACATCTATCCGAAATTCATGATTTCCTTCTGATGTCAGTTGTGCTATATTCTTGTTGCCTGAAATGTATGTGTGTATATGAATGACCACAACAAATTACAATATTCTAACTAAGGGTATGTATTATCCATAAATTAATGTAATGGAAGAAAAATGTTTGAAGCACAGAAAGTTTTTATGATGGATTCTGTTGAATATTTTTTTAACCCTGCATTAAAACTTTTTGATTGGCTTACAAAGTCTTTAAACAATGATGCGCATTTAACGTTATATTACGAACAAAGTATACATATCCCTCATACTTTGAAATTTAATGGAAATCATATCTGCTTACCTAACCAGAACTCCCCATGTTTGTCTCCAAATCCATTTTCATAATCCTTCCAATTTCTGTTGAATTCAACACTACCATCGAACCGTTTTTGAATAACCTAACAGATACAACAAAATAAATACCGTTATTGCTCATATGAACCTATCCGATCAAAATTGTTTCTGTTGTCAACATTTCTGAAATTGTAGGTAATAAATCTAATATGTAACTAATAAATTTTAATACTATTTCCAAATTGTAGTAAAAGAATTTTAATATACATTTTTTTTACTCCACGTAATAAACTCTTTATTTCTAGTATATTAAAACAACAATAAAACCAACCAAGTGATTGTAATATAAAGAACACAAACTCTTTCAAAATATATAAGGAGTTTTGATACCAAACAGACAAACATTCAGTAATAGATAAAACCACTTTCTGCAGTACATTATACTATCTGGGTATACAACTCATAATGGCGTCTTTTTATCAGAACAGAAATCTTTATTATTTAAGAGATATAACAATCACTTTCCTTAAAGTAATAAGGGAATAATTTTGGAAGTCCAATTATACATATTGTTTAGTGATATTCATAATAATATTTTGACCAGATTCTTCCTAAGATTGGTTCGTTTATATGTACAACACCAGAGACCAAAGAGCAGAAAACAGTCAATGGCAACCAGAGGCCACCAAAGGCAACTATTTGTAATCCATTCGTTTGCTATGTTTGAGCTTTTGATTTCGACATTTGAAAAGGGACTTTCCGTTCTGGATTTTCCACAAAATTTGGTATTTTTGAGATTTTACTATTTTTTCAACACATCGAGAAATCACGCACTCAGAGGGGTGCTTCAGCTGGCCCGTTAACAAAAATGTGTACTAGTTCAATGATAATAGGCGTCATATTAAACTCAAAAACATATAATTTGATACGACTACTTTGATACATACACACATTTCAGTTTATACTTACAGTCCATTCTTCTTCCTCATGTGGATTGCCTATATAAATCAAAGTAACTTTCTGAAAGGCTTTTCTTTTTAACAGTAAATATGTTGAAGGTGGTACCAAGCACCGTCACTAAGATTAATTTTGCTCGTTTAAATTTCATTAAATTTTGGCAAAATGTTAACTTTGAGCATATGAAAAAAATATATAAATTTCAAAATTTGAACCACACACTTTATCGGAAAGTGTTCGTTGGACAAATAGCATTTTGACTAACACCAAGTTTGATAAAATGAGAAGCTTTATATTTCCCATAGTTAAAACGTTTAGTATTATTATGTACCTCATTAATTACTTTAAATTCAAATTAAAAGGTATGAGTCGAAGCTTTTGAAATATTGTAGTTTTCTAGACGATATTGATAAAATTGGCGTTGAAATTTTATTTAAATAATTCAAATAATTCAAAATAAAAATCTCATAAATTTAGTTTTGTTTCTGTTGTCATTTCAATATGATTAGCTTCCTTTTGGTGTCTATCTAATTTTGTGAACTGTGAGCAAATTCTATTTATAAAAAATCTCCTTTAAAAAAAAAAAAAAAAGGAGCTAAAGATACCAAATATATTGACAAACTGTGTGAATGATTTACTCACATTTAATGTAACGGACTAAGTTCTGTATTTTGTCAAGTTTTTCTTTGATCACCTCCATATCTACAAATTTAATGAATATTTTTGGATTAAAATAGAACAACATACAACTCTGTAAAAATGTTTGATATTCATAAAAAATATAAACACTTTTAATTAATATAGTTAAAGATTGTTTTTTTTTTTAAATTATTTCCTTTAAATGGTTTAAGGTATTTCTTTTCCACTTAATAAAGTTAACCTTCGAAACCCAATGACAAAAATATAAAATGATTAGCCACAATGAAAAAAACAAAAACCGGCGATAACAGCCAAAAAAAGAGGAGAAATACCCCTCCCCTATAAAAGAGAAGAAACCCAAACCACAGGCATACAAATAGTTATCAAAAGTACCAGGATTATAATTTTATACGCCAGACGCGCGTTTCGTCTACATAAGACTCATCAGTGACGCTCAGATCAAAATAGTTCAAAAAGCCAAATAAATACAAAGTTGAAGAGCATTGAGGACCCAAAATTCCAAAAAGTTGTGCCAAATACGGCTAAGGTAATCTACTCCTGGGGTAAGAAAATCCTTAGTTTTTCGAAAAATTCAAAGTTTTGTAAACAGAAAATTTATAAAAATGACCATATAATTGATATTCATGTCAACACCGAAGTGCTGACTACTGGGCTGGTGATACCCTCGGGGACGAAACGTCCACCAGCAGTGGCATCGACCCAGTGGTGTAAATAGTTATCAAAAGTACCAGGATTATAATTTTATACGCCAGACGCGCGTTTCGTCTACATAAGACTCATCAGTGACGCTCAGATCAAAATAGTTCAAAAAGCCAAATAAATACAAAGTTGAAGAGCATTGAGGACCCAAAATTCCAAAAAGTTGTGCCAAATACGGCTAAGGTAATCTACTCCTGGGGTAAGAAAATCCTTAGTTTTTCGAAAAATTCAAAGTTTTGTAAACAGAAAATTTATAAAAATGACCATATAATTGATATTCATGTCAACACCGAAGTGCTGACTACTGGGCTGGTGATACCCTCGGGGACGAAACGTCCACCAGCAGTGGCATCGACCCAGTGGTGTAAATAGTTATCAAAAGTACCAGGATTATAATTTTATACGCCAGACGCGCGTTTCGTCTACATAAGACTCATCAGTGACGCTCAGATCAAAATAGTTCAAAAAGCCAAATAAATACAAAGTTGAAGAGCATTGAGGACCCAAAATTCCAAAAAGTTGTGCCAAATACGGCTAAGGTAATCTACTCCTGGGGTAAGAAAATCCTTAGTTTTTCGAAAAATTCAAAGTTTTGTAAACAGAAAATTTATAAAAATGACCATATAATTGATATTCATGTCAACACCGAAGTGCTGACTACTGGGCTGGTGATACCCTCGGGGACGAAACGTCCACCAGCAGTGGCATCGACCCAGTGGTGTAAATAGTTATCAAAAGTACCAGGATTATAATTTTATACGCCAGACGCGCGTTTCGTCTACATAAGACTCATCAGTGACGCTCAGATCAAAATAGTTCAAAAAGCCAAATAAATACAAAGTTGAAGAGCATTGAGGACCCAAAATTCCAAAAAGTTGTGCCAAATACGGCTAAGGTAATCTACTCCTGGGGTAAGAAAATCCTTAGTTTTTCGAAAAATTCAAAGTTTTGTAAACAGAAAATTTATAAAAATGACCATATAATTGATATTCATGTCAACACCGAAGTGCTGACTACTGGGCTGGTGATACCCTCGGGGACGAAACGTCCACCAGCAGTGGCATCGACCCAGTGGTGTAAATAGTTATCAAAAGTACCAGGATTATAATTTTATACGCCAGACGCGCGTTTCGTCTACATAAGACTCATCAGTGACGCTCAGATCAAAATAGTTCAAAAAGCCAAATAAATACAAAGTTGAAGAGCATTGAGGACCCAAAATTCCAAAAAGTTGTGCCAAATACGGCTAAGGTAATCTACTCCTGGGGTAAGAAAATCCTTAGTTTTTCGAAAAATTCAAAGTTTTGTAAACAGAAAATTTATAAAAATGACCATATAATTGATATTCATGTCAACACCGAAGTGCTGACTACTGGGCTGGTGATACCCTCGGGGACGAAACGTCCACCAGCAGTGGCATCGACCCAGTGGTGTAAATAGTTATCAAAAGTACCAGGATTATAATTTTATACGCCAGACGCGCGTTTCGTCTACATAAGACTCATCAGTGACGCTCAGATCAAAATAGTTCAAAAAGCCAAATAAATACAAAGTTGAAGAGCATTGAGGACCCAAAATTCCAAAAAGTTGTGCCAAATACGGCTAAGGTAATCTACTCCTGGGGTAAGAAAATCCTTAGTTTTTCGAAAAATTCAAAGTTTTGTAAACAGAAAATTTATAAAAATGACCATATAATTGATATTCATGTCAACACCGAAGTGCTGACTACTGGGCTGGTGATACCCTCGGGGACGAAACGTCCACCAGCAGTGGCATCGACCCAGTGGTGTAAATAGTTATCAAAAGTACCAGGATTATAATTTTATACGCCAGACGCGCGTTTCGTCTACATAAGACTCATCAGTGACGCTCAGATCAAAATAGTTCAAAAAGCCAAATAAATACAAAGTTGAAGAGCATTGAGGACCCAAAATTCCAAAAAGTTGTGCCAAATACGGCTAAGGTAATCTACTCCTGGGGTAAGAAAATCCTTAGTTTTTCGAAAAATTCAAAGTTTTGTAAACAGAAAATTTATAAAAATGACCATATAATTGATATTCATGTCAACACCGAAGTGCTGACTACTGGGCTGGTGATACCCTCGGGGACGAAACGTCCACCAGCAGTGGCATCGACCCAGTGGTGTAAATAGTTATCAAAAGTACCAGGATTATAATTTTATACGCCAGACGCGCGTTTCGTCTACATAAGACTCATCAGTGACGCTCAGATCAAAATAGTTCAAAAAGCCAAATAAATACAAAGTTGAAGAGCATTGAGGACCCAAAATTCCAAAAAGTTGTGCCAAATACGGCTAAGGTAATCTACTCCTGGGGTAAGAAAATCCTTAGTTTTTCGAAAAATTCAAAGTTTTGTAAACAGAAAATTTATAAAAATGACCATATAATTGATATTCATGTCAACACCGAAGTGCTGACTACTGGGCTGGTGATACCCTCGGGGACGAAACGTCCACCAGCAGTGGCATCGACCCAGTGGTGTAAATAGTTATCAAAAGTACCAGGATTATAATTTTATACGCCAGACGCGCGTTTCGTCTACATAAGACTCATCAGTGACGCTCAGATCAAAATAGTTCAAAAAGCCAAATAAATACAAAGTTGAAGAGCATTGAGGACCCAAAATTCCAAAAAGTTGTGCCAAATACGGCTAAGGTAATCTACTCCTGGGGTAAGAAAATCCTTAGTTTTTCGAAAAATTCAAAGTTTTGTAAACAGAAAATTTATAAAAATGACCATATAATTGATATTCATGTCAACACCGAAGTGCTGACTACTGGGCTGGTGATACCCTCGGGGACGAAACGTCCACCAGCAGTGGCATCGACCCAGTGGTGTAAATAGTTATCAAAAGTACCAGGATTATAATTTTATACGCCAGACGCGCGTTTCGTCTACATAAGACTCATCAGTGACGCTCAGATCAAAATAGTTCAAAAAGCCAAATAAATACAAAGTTGAAGAGCATTGAGGACCCAAAATTCCAAAAAGTTGTGCCAAATACGGCTAAGGTAATCTACTCCTGGGGTAAGAAAATCCTTAGTTTTTCGAAAAATTCAAAGTTTTGTAAACAGAAAATTTATAAAAATGACCATATAATTGATATTCATGTCAACACCGAAGTGCTGACTACTGGGCTGGTGATACCCTCGGGGACGAAACGTCCACCAGCAGTGGCATCGACCCAGTGGTGTAAATAGTTATCAAAAGTACCAGGATTATAATTTTATACGCCAGACGCGCGTTTCGTCTACATAAGACTCATCAGTGACGCTCAGATCAAAATAGTTCAAAAAGCCAAATAAATACAAAGTTGAAGAGCATTGAGGACCCAAAATTCCAAAAAGTTGTGCCAAATACGGCTAAGGTAATCTACTCCTGGGGTAAGAAAATCCTTAGTTTTTCGAAAAATTCAAAGTTTTGTAAACAGAAAATTTATAAAAATGACCATATAATTGATATTCATGTCAACACCGAAGTGCTGACTACTGGGCTGGTGATACCCTCGGGGACGAAACGTCCACCAGCAGTGGCATCGACCCAGTGGTGTAAATAGTTATCAAAAGTACCAGGATTATAATTTTATACGCCAGACGCGCGTTTCGTCTACATAAGACTCATCAGTGACGCTCAGATCAAAATAGTTCAAAAAGCCAAATAAATACAAAGTTGAAGAGCATTGAGGACCCAAAATTCCAAAAAGTTGTGCCAAATACGGCTAAGGTAATCTACTCCTGGGGTAAGAAAATCCTTAGTTTTTCGAAAAATTCAAAGTTTTGTAAACAGAAAATTTATAAAAATGACCATATAATTGATATTCATGTCAACACCGAAGTGCTGACTACTGGGCTGGTGATACCCTCGGGGACGAAACGTCCACCAGCAGTGGCATCGACCCAGTGGTGTAAATAGTTATCAAAAGTACCAGGATTATAATTTTATACGCCAGACGCGCGTTTCGTCTACATAAGACTCATCAGTGACGCTCAGATCAAAATAGTTCAAAAAGCCAAATAAATACAAAGTTGAAGAGCATTGAGGACCCAAAATTCCAAAAAGTTGTGCCAAATACGGCTAAGGTAATCTACTCCTGGGGTAAGAAAATCCTTAGTTTTTCGAAAAATTCAAAGTTTTGTAAACAGAAAATTTATAAAAATGACCATATAATTGATATTCATGTCAACACCGAAGTGCTGACTACTGGGCTGGTGATACCCTCGGGGACGAAACGTCCACCAGCAGTGGCATCGACCCAGTGGTGTAAATAGTTATCAAAAGTACCAGGATTATAATTTTATACGCCAGACGCGCGTTTCGTCTACATAAGACTCATCAGTGACGCTCAGATCAAAATAGTTCAAAAAGCCAAATAAATACAAAGTTGAAGAGCATTGAGGACCCAAAATTCCAAAAAGTTGTGCCAAATACGGCTAAGGTAATCTACTCCTGGGGTAAGAAAATCCTTAGTTTTTCGAAAAATTCAAAGTTTTGTAAACAGAAAATTTATAAAAATGACCATATAATTGATATTCATGTCAACACCGAAGTGCTGACTACTGGGCTGGTGATACCCTCGGGGACGAAACGTCCACCAGCAGTGGCATCGACCACTGCTGGTGACGTTTGGTACTGCTGATTTAACACAACATATAGATATAAATAGTATATATATAATAAAGATACAAGTAACTTATCAATGCACGCCCCCAAACAACCCCCCTGTTTTTAAAAGAAAATGTTTAAAAAATGATAAAATGTATTTGAGTGTCATGAATGCCATTACTACAACCTATAAGAAAAAACATGTGCTATGCAAATTGAGATGTGCGTTTTTCCCCATTTTGAAGGAGCTTAATTCTGATAATAAATAATCCACAATGAATACACAAATTTTACCTCTATTTTTGTATCATAGTATATCATGAGTATTATGACATTTGATTGCTTTTTTTAAGAGTGAATATTAATATAAGTTTTCTTTTTCATTTCTTTTAACTAGGCACATAAATCACAGGCGCTTGGGTGTATGATACAGATTTTTTTTGTTGATTTTTTTGTTGTTGATTAAAATATTCAATTTTCTATATTTTAACTACATATCTATCAGTACTGTGCATGTCTCACCTAGTTAACCCGAATTTTACTATTCATATTTGTTTCTTAGTAAAAGTAAAATTCGGGTTTGTCTCTGAGTCGTTAAAATCAATCGAAACTAGGTTAGATGAATTAATATGTGTACACTTTTGTTTATTATGTCATTATGTAAAGTGATGTATTGTTGCTGTGGTTTAGGTGTTAACATCATTTCTACATAGTGAAATGAAGATTTAGGTGTTTAATTTAAGATTGGACACTGCATAATCCTAACAAGCTTCACTTTCACATATAGTCACGTGATAGTATGTTACAGAGTATCCAGAAATAACCCACTTTGACAAAATGTTTAAAAGGTTAGCACTTTATTCCGCCACGTGATTTATAAACATAAAAATATATTGCATCATATACACTACTCACATCGTTTTTAAAATTATAAAGAAAGTACCTGTAGAGAGATTCTGGACCTTTTTATCAATCTTTTCGTAACTGTTTTGATGTTTGTTATTCGTACACATTCCTAAAAAATAATAAAGTACGAAGTTGAAGAGCTTTGTGGACCAAAAATTCCGAAAAAGTTTTGCGAAATACAGCGAAAGTAATCTATTCCTGAGGCAGAAAAGCCTTAGAATTTCAGAAATTCAAAATATTGTTAACAGTTAATTAATAATTATGAACATATCAATGAAAACTCAGGTCAACACCTAAATGTTGACTACTGGGCTAATACCTAGAAAACAATTTTAGTGGTGAACAAACATTCAATAATAAAGCAAAATACAAACCGTTCAGCATATTCTTAATTTCGGTGGCAAAAAGTATGTCAATAAAGGTTTTGATTTTGTAAATATTGCCGGTATTTTTAACGACCATTCTGTTAAAGACCAAATTCCTGGATATTTTGATAATACTGAACTCCCTCTCATTTGTTATATTTACAAGAAATCTACCCGAAAATATGTGTTTAATTATAGCCAATTGTGTAAAGATGTAAATATCACTGAAAATACACCTATGTCGTGTAATTGCAGTAATTCAGAATACACCTATGGACCAATTTCCCATGTTATAACAGGAGACCTTAACATCGTTCGCGACCGAGAGTTAAAATCATTCCTCAGTAAAGGACCTAAATATCGTCCCCCGTCAACTATTAACTGGAATGAGTGTCGTAATATCATCAACGACTCACTCCGCGCCTACTGTTTGAAATGGGTAAAACGGGAAAAAGCTGACAAAAAATCTTTGGACTCTTTTATTAATTCAGTAATGAAGATAGTTGATATTCGAATACAACATTTTAAAGAACATTTTACCCTCAACAAAAACTATAAAAACCCTATTTCGCGTATCAAAAATAAACTAACAGAACTAGCCAAGGAATTTGTTTTTGTCCCGGCTGATAAAGCTGCTAATAATATCATTATTGTTTGACGTAAATTTTATATAGAGGTTCTGCAAAAGGAAATCACGAATTCACCAACATTCCAACTGACTTCATTTTCAGAAAACGACATCTGTAACAAACATAAACTTTTAGCTACTTCTTTACAAGCAGAACCAAACACAATGAAAGTCCCAACTATGTACTGGCTTCCGAAGCTGCACAAAAAACCTTACAAATATAGATTTATTTCATCTTCCAGCCATTGTTCAACTACTAAATTGTCCGTTTTACTTACTAGTACACTTGGTACAATAAAAAACCTGATAATAAATTGTTCAAATAAGGCCTTTGAAAATAGTGGAATTAATTACTTTTGGAGTGTCAAAAACTCGTTGGAAGTACTTGATAAATTGCATGCATATATTGGTGATTTTGAATCTGTTCAAAGTTTTGATTTTTCTACCCTATATACCACTTTGCCTCATATTCTTATTAAGAAAAAATTCACATCCCTAATTAACTGGGCATTTAAAAAGTCGGAATGCGAGTACATATGTTCAAACTCTTTTAGATCATTTTTTAGTAGCAATAAACAAAAGAACTATGTCAATTGGACATGCTTTGATACTATTTATGCACTTGAATTTTTACTTGATAACATTTTTGTTCGCTTTGGAGATTCCGTATATCGTCAAGTTATTGGAATTCCAATGGGGACTAACTGTGCACCACTTATTGCGGACCTGTTTTTGTATTGTTATGAGTTACAATTTATGACTAAAATTAGCAAAGACCCATCAAAACAACATTTGATACAAAAATTTAACAATACTTTTAGATATTTGGATGATATATTGGCTCTAAATAATGACGACTTCAGTATGTATACTAAAGAAATTTATCCTGTAGAACTTACTTTAAATAAAGCTAATGATAACAATGACCACTGCCCTTTCCTCGATCTTGATATCTATATCATAAACGGGAAGCTTAATACAAAAATTTATGATAAAAGAGATGATTTTTCATTTCCTATTGTTAATTATCCATTTTTAGATGGTGACGTTCCCTTGTCACCATCTTATGTATCTTAACTTGTACGATTCGCTCGTGTATGTAACAATGTATTAGATTTTAGCGAGAGAAATTTATGTATTACTGAAAAATTATTACACCAGGGTTTTCGATATCACAAACTGGTCAAAACATTTACTAAATTTTATCACCGGTATAAGGAAATAATTCGTAAATATAACTCAACATGCAGACATCTTATACGTTCAGGTATTTCACATCCAAAATTTTATGGAAATATTCTTTATAAAGCACAAAAATGTCAGTATTCTCCTCAGAAACTAACAAAACCTTTAAATAGACTTATTAAAAGGGGATATAGTTACGATACTGTTGTCAGGTCATTAAAGATTGCATATTTTGGCTTTAACATTGATTCACTGATAGGGTCTTTGCATCGGAACTAAACACATTTACTTCTAAAAAAACAGTTGTTTGCATGACACGGGTTATGTTCTTCTCATATATTTTATGATAGTATGATACTAAACCCCTAACGGGAGGGATTGTACCTGATATTCATATGATGAAGACATAATCTTTCAATCAGTTTAATTGAGGTCTGGAGCTGGCATGTCAGTTAACTGCTAGTAGTCTGTTGTTATTTATGTATTATTGTCATTTTATTTATTTTCTTTTGTTACATCTTTTGACATCAGACTCGGACTTCTCTTGAACTGAATTTTAATGTGCGTATTGTTATTCTTTTACTTTTCTACATTGGCTAGAGGTATAGGGGGAGGGTTGAGATCTCATAAACATGTTTAACCCCGCCGCAATTTTGCGCCTGTCCCAAGTCAGGAGCCTCTGGCCTTTGTTAGTCTTGTATGATTTTAAATTTTAGTTTCTTGTGTATAATTCGGAGTTTAGTATGACGTCCATTATCACTGTACTATTATGCATATTTTAGGGGCCAGCTGAAGGACACCTACGGGTGCGGGAATTCTCGCTACATTGAAGACCCATTGGTTGCCTTCGGCTGTTGTTTGCTCTATGGTCGGGTGGTTGTCGCTTTGACATATTCACCATTTCCTTTCTCAATTTTATTTTTTTTTTTTTTATTGACTGTTTTGCTGGTGTCCTTCGCAAAGTTTTTCATAGTACCTGTATAAAAAAAATATAGTTATATTAAAATGTGCATGGTAATATTATTGTCTTTAATTTGAATATTATTTTGCATTAGTTATTTGGTAGATTTAAGAAGATGTAGTATGAGTGTCATTGAGACAACTCTCCATCAAAAATGTAAAAAGTAAACTATTATAGGTCAAAGTACGGTCTTCAACACGGAGCCTTGGCCGACACCGAACAGCAAACTGTAAAAGACCCCAAAATATGACTAGTGTAAAACCATTCTAACGAGAAAACCACCGGTCTAATCTGTATGAAATACTAGAAACGAGAAACAATTATGAACCACATCAACAAACAGCAACCACTTATCATCAGTTCCTGAATCAGGACAGGTGCAAACAAACGTAGCGGCCTAAAGGCTTTAATAGGTACCAAACTTCACCAGTACCTGAAACGATAGTGTTACATTGTTTTTTGTTACTGGAAAAAGTAACTTTTATCATAAAGATAAAAAATCCTAAAACTTAAACGCCAGAGTCAACACAAGAACATAAAATTTTTAAATGACTTCAAAAGAAAGAAAGCCAAATATTCGATACATACCAGTGGCAGTAAGACTTCCCAAGATTTTCATCTTTGCTTCTGTATCACACCAAATAACTTTGGTTACAAACGTACATATAAACAATGAATAAACAGAAATCTTCATCGTTGATGCTTTGCAGAATATGCATGAAATGTCAAATGTGCCGCACAGCGTATAGAATATATAGAGAAAAAAAGCGTGATGAATTTGATTCCGGTATCATTTTCATTTTAATGTGTTTTACTGTAATTAAGGCGTATATATATAATTGTCCTGGCGGTTGGTAAAATTTGGAATTAAATAAACTGACACTCTTATGATATCAACATTAACCTTAAAATGATATTTGATAAAAGAATTCAAAATATGTAAGAACATCCAGCAGTAGATCACATGTAAAGATGGAATCTAGACATAACCTAGTATGTACAGAAATAAAGATCTTTCGAAACCATTTAAAGAAATTTAGAAATCACAAAGCTGCATTTATACTCGCTCATGAACTTGGTTGTGCAAACGTTAATGTAGATTTAATGGTGTTTTAAATATCCAACGTGCTTGTATAAATTTCATGAGAAATCATGAAAGTATATAAGAGATGTCATACATATATGGAAAACTACCTGATATATATGATAATATAAGCAGAAAAGCAATGAAATTATTGAATCCCATGTAATTCCGCACATTTTGGTTATGTACACGATACTGTAGCTCTAATTTGAGGCGGCGGCGGATTTGCCAATGAGTGTTTTGCAAATTAAAAGTGTCCAGTGTTTGAAGAGAAAATAACAAAAATAAACAGCTCCAAGTAAAATAAAAACGGAAAATCCTTTAACAAATAACAAAAAACAAAGCTCAATTATTTCAAACGAATGGAATAACAATGACTTTGTACAGTTATTTCCCTATTTAGGAAATAGTGAATGAAACCTGATTTTATTGCAAGCTAAACCTCGAACTTGCAAGACAGTCGTATCAATTCCAATTACTCTGGATGAATAATCTGCAAGCATTCAAAATGAAAAAGGAAGATGTTTATTGTTTGTGAAATTGACAAAACTTTCTTTGTATTCGAAGAAACAAAATTGTGTTATCACCAAGCATATGCAATTAGTCTATTTCTATTAATTTGAATACCCTTATATATATAATTAACTCTGGATCAATTCATTTCAAAATCATAAAAAATAAAATTAGAATTGTAATTCTTAAATCTTATGTTGGTAAAATAAATAAAACCTTTCATTTTAGACAACAAAAGATAACCCTACATTTTGTAAACCATCAAATCGTTACGTTTTTTAAACAATAAAAACGTTACATTTTGTAAAATAATTATTAGGATTTGGAAAAGCATACTAGAGTTATATGTGACAAATTGCCTTATTTTGTTTAGCGATTAAACTTATATGACTGTTAGTACGATTGCTTTTCAATAAGATTTAAACCCAAAAAGGGGGGGCGTCATGAGATGTAATGTTGTAAAAAAAAATGGTTCTAATTTCACAAAGCATAATTTGGTTTTTAATACACAATGAGCAAACGAACGAACTGACGAACAAACGAGAGAAAAAAAATACACTATATTACATTCAATTCTACGGCTTTACAATAAAACGGTAGAACATCTTTCAGATTCAAGTTTTATGTTTTATTGTATAAAAATTAAAAAAAAAAATCTACAATTTTATAAACATAACAATTACACATCCAATTCGAAGAATTTTGAACACCATAAATGTTTTTCTTTATCTCTTTCTAATTTGCTATAACTAACGCCTTTAACAGTACATGGTTTTATAAAAAAAACAATTTGCACTTAAAATTTTCAGATAGTTTCCTTGTAATAAAAAATAAATCGAGACGAATATGTGATGTGGTATTTTGGCAAAACAGAAATTACATGATATTGTTTTCATATGAAATATAACAGCTGTCTGTATCATGTTTCAGAAATATTGATCAAACTTTTGTAAATTTTTATCAAATATTATATCTTTATAAATTATATTTCAGGTAAGACTTTTTTTTAGTTTTTATTCCTCTAAATCAGTGTTGATTTCTGTAGGTCAATGTGAAAAAAATTGATATAAAAAATGCTTTTATTCTTTGCATGCTTTTTCAACTTTAGTTCATAGCTTCTGTTTTTCTCTATTTTTGGTATATGCCGCCTCTCTTTCTACGAAATACATATAGTTATTTTGTGTTCGTGGCTATACCATCTCTTTTTCTATTTTATTATTCCGCATGTGAATGTAATACATTATACGTAACAATTTGTATCAAGTAAAGAATATGACATCAAATAGTTCGTGTCTATGTATGTTGGTTTTGTTTTTGTTGCAATTCAGTCTCCTTGCTGTTCTTTTGTTTTCCTCTTATATTTGATGTGTTTTTGATGACTTTTGAACACCGACATACTACGGTTGCCTTAATTTTTTGTAAAAATACAGATTACTTAAAGGGCGATTTGAAATGGTAATGTTTACTTATTCATTATATCGATAACGACCAATTAAAAATAAACAGAGAATTCAGTGCAAATTACTGTAACTGTTTACAGTACTGAAAAGATATTTTGTTACAACTTACGAAACACATCACCATACATTATAGTGAAAGGAATAGTTCTGTTTTAGTAACGAGGTTCCACTTAACTTATAAATGCCCTATTGTAAACGAGGATACATCTTTATACATTTGCCCAAAGAGCTCTTGGGGGGGGTTTCTTCATCAAACACACTCAATATTTATTAATGGCAACATCTCATAGTTATTGGAGTTGTAGTTCAACTACCAAATCAGACTTATTTAAATTTCAGATCCTTTCATAAAATCAATTGGTATGTTTGTCAATGAGATAACTCTCTGTTATAATCAAAATGATAGGGATTTAGCAAATATAGGCCACTATACAACCTTTAATTACGAACAAAACCCATTCTGTGTAACCAGCTTTAAAAGACCCTGACATGAAAAAATGAAAAACAATTCGAAAGAAAATACACGAACGCCTCGAGTTACGACAAAACAGCCAACGAAAACGAACATGAAAGACGACACCACAAAAGCGTGAATGAACTGCAGACATGGGACAATGTGGCTTGGATTAAACATGTAAGCCCTGGACCCTCTACTATCCTAGCCTGGTACACTGGTATAACAGCACAGCATAAGAACAAACTGTAAAATTCAGTAAGAAATGGGTTTAATGGTCAGATCGACATGCTGCACGAAGTACAACTAGCATTAAGACAAAAGACAATAAGTACCGATCTGAGGGGAGTACTCGCAGTGTTATTTTTCCCAAGTTGATTAATTTCTTTGTTAGTATTAATTGGTGTTTGTGTTAAGGCGACTTTTTAACCAAAAAAGTAAGTTATGAAAATATTCCTTGTATTTGACTATTGTGTCATGAAATAACATTTCACGATAATTCATATCATGCCTATTTTAATATAAAAACCCTAAATACAATTTACATATTTTGTTTTCATAGTTTTTGCTCAAATGTTTCCTTCGTCTAAGGGAATTTCTTTTTTTTCCTTTTTCTTAGTGTTTCACCTTTTTCAGTGTTTTTGTTTTGTGTTCTTTCTCTCTCTTCTTAACAATTATTTTTCTACGATGTTCAGAACCTTCTCCAATTTCTATGACAAGTTACATTTGTGGTTATTATGATGACCAAGACTATGTAAAATAGCAGAACGTGAAACCTTAAACGCCTCCTTTCGACGATAGTTGGCGAAGTCTTTAATGTACAAATCTTATTGACCAATATAAAAGTTACTATTCCCGCAAACAAATTCTAACTATTTATTATCAAAACAACAATAACGATAATAAATGTTGTCTTCGAATAGAAAAATTCGGATGAAATGCTGGATTTCCTCATTTTAAGCAAGATACACCAATGTCGCATATGGGGAATACAATATGTACAGAAAAGCACAGCCATATAGGAAATACAATGTGTACAGAAAAGCACAACCATATGAGGGATACATTGTGTACAGAAAAGCAAAACCATATGGGGAATGCAATGTGTACAGAAAAGCACAACCATATGGGGAATACAATGTGTACAGAAAAGCATAACCATATGAGGGATACAATGTGTACAGAAAAGCACAATACTGTTATGGTGTTTTGTCACTCTTGTTATGGTCCGGAATAAGTTGGAAGTTAAAAAAATATTTATTTGTGTGCTTCAAGTCATGCTTACAATGTATAGTATGTACTTGACATTTTTCGACAGTTTACTTACAATAAGTATTGGGAAGTATTGTAATGCCGTCAACCCCCCTTTTTGAATATGCTGTGTTATTAAGTACAAATAATAATACGGAGATGTCTATGAGATGATATGCTTTGCATATGAGTGTATTCGATACGCTGATTACACTAAAATTGATTTAATTCTATTGTGTTTCATTTTATGAGTGGAATTTACTCGCGGTGACAAAGTTTGTTCCCGGAGTGCAGGTACCTTTAGTTCTGTTGTATATTTGAGATATTAACCTTTTTCATGTGTTCCTAAGTTATCCTGTTGGTGTAATAACCTTCATAATGAATACATATGTTAGTTCTTAATGATTTTAAGCTGGAAAACATCTTTATTTACACAAAATGTCCAGTGTTTACATTTTGAATTGCCATTTCGGGAATTTCCCTTATTAGAGAGATGGTTGCTGATTGGTCCGACTTATGTAAGAGAGTCTGTGATTGGCTGACATTCTTATAAAACTAAAATGATCAACTACGGAAAGCAGTAATTGTTGTGGTTTGGAATTGAATGTTATGAAACACCAAACTTGAAATCTCGGAGAATTTAGGAGACGAATTGGGAGACGAATTGGGGAGACTTTAGGAGGAAATTAAGGAGATACATTAGGGAGATGGTGGGAGTAAATTAAGGAGACAATTAGGGAGACTTTTAGGAGGAAATTAAGGAGACGAATTTGGGAGAAGTTGGGAGTAAATTAAGGAGACTAATTTGGGAGAAGTTGGGAGTAAATCTCGGTGACTCAGTTTGGGTGGTAATAGTTGGTGACAATATATGTAGAGGGTAAATTATACCTAGATAGTTTTAATTATCAAAGAAATATATGTCTTGGTGACAATACTAACCAATAGTATTTATATACAGATGGTTATTTTAAATAGATGTTGTTGAATTAAGGCTACATAATTTTATAGGTGTTCTTTTATTGAGACCCTTTGTAAGCCTGAATGAGCTATATGCTAATGGTAGTTTTTAAACATGTTAAACTAGTCGAATGAATCTACAGAGTGGTTATACTCTGGATTGTTATATATATTTGTGTATATATATATATATATTTAATTAGTTAGACCAACCATACCAGGAACCCAACCAAACCAGTAACAGCTAGAGCCTTCACAGCCATCATCTCTCTGACATTTTAAGATTGTTAAATAAATGATCACAACGTTTATATGCTTTGTCTTTATTTATAAATAATAATTATATAATATTGATAGACCTCTAGAGTCTAGGTTAACGAATCTGTAAAGTGTGTTGGTTCGACGGTATTCCAATTAGACGTCGGGCCATACATCTTATAGTAATATAAACCATACCAGTTAAAGAAATCCCTTTTATTTGTAACCTGTTATCTCTGGTGTCCGACTCTAACACCAGGGAGGCAGCGTTATATTTGGTGGCAGCGGTGGGATTCATTTATAGAGTCTGTTATTGTTTGTACAATTACATAATCTAAAACCAAAAATTATAATAAGAATGGATGATTCAAACGTTGTTACGTTTGGCCCACATCTCAATGAGATTGTTGATGAAGCAGATGCAACTATGCATGAAAGTTTATTAGAGACACACAGTTGTGAAATTTTTAAAAGAACGGAGAGAATGATGGCAGAGGCACGGGCAGAAATGAAACTCCGGATGGACAAATGTTTTTCCGATTTTTCACATGATATGAACCAGATGTTTGCAAAATTTGAAGGGCAAGCTATGAAAAGTAGGTCCACCCCAATTTTAGGACGGGGAATTGAAAGTACAGCACATAGTCTGGAACACATAGTCAGGCACGATAAGACTGATAAAAATAACAGTCATATTTCAGATATCAGACAGTCAAAACCTGATATCTCATGCAAAATAAAACCACAAATCTATGACGGTTCGGATGATTTGGAGGAGTATTTGACACAATTTGATTTATTTGCAGAAATAAATGATTGGGACCCTAAGACTAAGGCCTTACTTTTGGCTAGTAGTTTATCTGGAAGTGCTCGGGCTATATCAAATGAAATCACTGATCGGGAACGGCACGATTTTGAGTGTTTGGTTAATGCTCTGAAAAATCGGTTTGGTTCGATGAATAGGTCAGAAATTTTTAGGGCTGAGTTGCAAACAAGGGTAAGAATGAAAAATGAAACACTGCCAGAACTGGCACAAGCTATAAAGAAACTTACACGTAGGGCTGACCCGGATCTCTTGTTATGGACACATTGTCCCTCGATTATTTTATCTATGCAATTCCTGAGACTGATATACGCCTCCGATTGAGAGAGGTTGGACCAACTTCAATAAATGAAGCAGAGAATATTGCTGTTAGACTTGAAGCTTTACGTATAGCTGATAGACAGAAAGGTCGGAATGTTCGTACAGTCGAGACTGAAACGCTGTAGACCATTGTCTATAAAACAAAACAAAAATCATAAAGTTAATCAATGTATTAGATTTTTGTTAAACTCTTCAGAATTAATAAATAAAAGCAAATTTAGAAATAAAGTTAAATACTCATGTATTTTAAACATGATCTTTTTTATAGGACGGAAATAAAAGATGTAGCCATTTGTGGAATAGGTTTTATGTATAAATATTATGTTGATATCCGTTCACTAAGGATGGCCTACTAGTTATAAAGATGAGGTTATACCTTGTTTTAAAATAAGAGATGATGTCTCATGTAAAATTTCCGAAGCGGAAATTGTAGAAGTTAATGCTATTTACAGAGATAAACTATTACTCACGGCACAGTCTATGGTCGCGCTAAATAAAATTCTGTTGGGATTTGTTTTAAACTAACGAACATTTTGGGTGAAAATACTGCACTATATTAGTAATTTTAGTTTCAGAAATTTTAATATTAAAACATAGAAAGTCATTTGACAGTTTGGTTAAAACTCTGGTTATGTGGTGCTATGCGATTGTTCAACACATAGGATGAATTTTAAATGATTGCAATCTTAGTGAGAGGCCCTATGAAAAGAATGGTTATCTTTACTCTTAATAAAGAAAATTAAAATAAATTATGTTGCTAGAAAGACTTGTCTCAGTTAAGTACTGAAATGTAGATGTTTTGGCCTGGCCAGTCAAAATATGAAACCTGAAGGTATGTTTCTTGAGAGAGTTGATCAGAATAGATAGAGTACATGTTGGTCCGTAAATAACGAGAGGTACACAACGAAGCACCTTCCTAAGAAGGCTGCGTGCACCTAAAATATTTCACAGATCGTATAGTACTGGAGGTGGTGTTTGATTGCTCAAAAGAGATAGACACACGAGCGACCTTATTACTGGTCAGTGTCTATAGAGCAAGGTTTGGCAAGAACGGGTCTGCAAGAGAAACGTTGTACAATGTTTGCAAGCCCGGTTCAAAGTATTAAGAGAGCAACAAGTATATTTAACATCAAAAAGGGTTAAAAAAAAATCATTAACAGACAGGAACGACATTAGTGCTCAAAAGAGATAGACTCGCGAGTGACCTAATCACTGGTCAATGTTTATGGAGCATTGAATTATAAAATGGTTTTGTTGGAAAAGCATTTCATTATGCTTACATACCAGAATATGAGAATGAAGGAAAAGAACCTCAAACCAGAGTGAAACGAAGTAAACAAAAACAGTCCGATAGTAAAATACATGTATTATTGGTCAAGAAAAAGCTCCTTTATGTGTTTTAGTTACAGAAAATTATATCTATATTTAGTTGAGTTGTATTTATATACTCTGTTTATCTGATATAGTAAAATATCAGCCAAATTGGAATAAGATTTTTGCTTTGAAAAATCAAAGTCATAAAGTACTGTAAATATACTGACTATGTGCCTAATAAATGTTATTTAAATGTTTGTTGAATATTATCAAATATTACCCAATTTTAGTTCCTATTGCTGGGAACCAAATCAAGTCAACCTATTTGGGGACCAAATTCTGAAGGATGGGGGCAATGTAATGCCGTCAACCCCCTTTTTTGAATATGCTGTGTTATTAAGTACAAATAATAATACGGAGATGTCTATGAGATGATATGCTTTGCATATGAGTGTATTCGATACGCTGATTACACTAAAATTGATTTAATTCTATTGTGTTTCATTTTATGAGTGGAATTTACTCGCGGTGACAAAGTTTGTTCCCGGAGTGCAGGTACCTTTAGTTCTGTTGTATATTTGAGATATTAACCTTTTTCATGTGTTCCTAAGTTATCCTGTTGGTGTAATAACCTTCATGATGAATACATATGTCAGTTCTTAATGATTTTAAGCTGGAAAACATCTTTATTTACATAACATGTCCAGTGTTTACATTTTGAATTGCCATTTCGGGAATTTCCCTAATTAGAGAGATGGTTGCTGATTGGTCCGACTTATGTAAGAGAGTCTGTGATTGGCTGACATTCTTATAAAACTAAAATGATCAACTACGGAAAGCAGTAATTGTTGTGGTTTGGAATTGAATGTTATGAAACACCAAACTTGAAATCTCGGAGAATTTAGGAGACGAATTGGGAGACGAATTGGGGAGACTTTAGGAGGAAATTAAGGAGATACATTAGGGAGATGGTGGGAGTAAATTAAGGAGACAATTAGGGAGACTTTTAGGAGGAAATTAAGGAGACGAATTTGGGAGAAGTTGGGAGTAAATTAAGGAGATTAATTTGGGAGACTTTAGGAGGAAATTAAGGAGACAATTAGGGAGACTTTTGGAGGAAATTAAGGAGACGAATTTGGGAGAAGTTGGGAGTAAATCTCGGTGACTCAGTTTGGGTGGTAATAGTTGGTGACAATATATGTAGAGGGTAAATTATACCTAGATAGTTTTAATTATCAAAGAAATATATGTCTTGGTGACAATACTAACCAATAGTATTTATATACAGATGGTTATTTTAAATAGATGTTGTTGAATTAAGGCTACATAATTTTATAGGTGTTCTTTTATTGAGACCCTTTGTAAGCCTGAATGAGCTATATGCTAATGGTAGTTTTTAAACATGTTAAACTAGTCGAATGAATCTACAGATTGGTTATACTCTGGATTGTTATATATATTTGTGTATATATATATATATTTAATTAGTTAGACCAACCATACCAGGAACCCAACCAAACCAGTAACAGCTAGAGCCTTCACAGCCATCATCTCTCTGACATTTTAAGATTGTTAAATAAATGATCACAACGTTTATATGCTCTGTCTTTTATTTATAAATAATAATTATATAACATTTGATAGACCTCTAGAGTCTAGGTTAACGAAGCTGTAAAGTGTGATGGTTCGACGGTATTCCAATTAGACGTCGGGCCATACATCTTATAGTAATATAAACCATACCAGTTAAAGAAATCCCTTTTATTTGTAACCTGTTATCTCTGGTGTCCGACTCTAACACCAGGGAGGCAGCGTTATAGTATTCATGAAATTAAGTTTAACTTTAATAAATGTACCATCAACTAGAAAATAATATTTATTGGAGTCTGTCAGATTTATTTGTATGTTTTTTTCTTTAAATTTTGAAGTCGTGTTGGTTGTCTATTATCTATGATTAAACAGTGTTGGCTGCTGGACTCCAATTATTGTCAGATTAACCAATGTTGTCTGTAAGGATGCGTACCCTACCAGTTTGTAAATATAACTAAACTATAAACATGTGTCAAACAAGTGGCAGGTCGATTTATGAATTTAGAACAGCGGTATACTACTGATGACTTTATTTATCTATAATTGTTATAAAAACATGATTTAATCGTCGTTTTCTTTAGAATACTCTTGTATTAAGTCAGAAATACGATTATTGTTTTTCATTCGTTCTTTTGGCTGATAAAGTAGCACGTTTGATTTTGTCAGGTTAAATGGAATTTCCCTTTTTTGAATTTACACTGATGTAATTTTGTTCATACCAGATAAACATTTTTTCTAACTTTCAAGTTTGTTCAATGTTTAATATTTTGCAATTACAGAATCCTTTAGATTATAAATTGGCGAAGGAATTGTGTTAATTATAGGTTCCGACGGTTTCTATCTCCATAATGCTTCTATTTGGTCGATTAACATGGAACTGCTTCTCTTCTGTCACCAAAAGCTGTGTCATTGATTCGTTTCTCCAAATCTGTTGTTACTTTCTTGACCATAATTTCTCTGTGGTATTCATATTGGAGTGGTGTCCTATTTCACATTCATAACATTTACACACTCAAGACAGGTAAAGTGCTTCGTATAATCAGTGAATATGTTCTGATTTACTGATTGCTCTTTTTTCCGTCCAATATCTATTTTATACTTATGTTGTACTTTAACTTTATGGGTCATTTGACGTCCTGAAAAATGTTGACAATATGTTTTATCTTCTTGGGCTGCTGGTATTGACAGAACGCACACACCATCGTGCCTTTAAATGCATCCATGTCCTTTTGTTTATAACAATCTCACCACTATAGTGTTGTTTTGTTACTGAGTTCATTATAAACACTCTGACTACTATGAACTATATTTACTTCTGTGATATCATTGCAGAGGTATTCCGTTATGAAGATCTAAAGTCAAACACTTTGAAGACAGCTATCGGATAATCCGATTAATTGAATAAAAACAAACATCCTTTACCCCGTCTCCTGATTTCCAATGTAGGATAAAACTGTAGCTTAATGTTGTCCACATTTGATAACGTATTCTGATAGAACCTTGTACGTCCTTTCTTTTGTTTTGATGATTACTTAGATTGACAAAACCAATTTCATTACATTGGTATTGTAATTGTCACTATATGTTTTAAACCCTTATTCATTAAGGCTTATTTTTTATGCCTGGTTTAATGGCATACAATGTAGCCATTGGTGTCATATAAAAAAAACATAAAAAATACGTTGGTGCTTTATGCAACATAGTACCACGAACAGATCAGAAGATCGATATTTTAGCATATTTTCAGAGTTGGTGTCCATACTAACATGTGTTACCACTTACCGGCCAATATGCCGAACATAGTAGCTCTTGTGTTCGGTAGTTCAAACTGTCTTGTCTTATGTCTTTCTAGGAGCTCTTATTCTTCTTTTTTTCATTCAGCTTCAATAAACTTTTCGGTATTCTCCGTTTAAATTAACACCGGGCTTAGGTTGTTGCAACAAGCATCATATTTGCCATAAATTGCCCATGGCTGTTGTGAGCAGGGACACCTTCCCCTTTGGAATAAGACGATCATAATTAAACTTCCCTTAACTAAGGTCAAGTTTCCTTGAGGGCTAACATTTATTTATTAACATTTTATTTTTCAAATGATCTTGTTTCTTTGTCTAAAGAAATGTTTCGAATACACATATTTCACTTTAATGATTCACAGGTAAAAAAAATTCAGAACGCTGTGTACACACTAACATTTACATGTACGACATATTTAATAGTCAAAAGACCGTACATTTGTTATACGTAATATAAAGTACAGGGCGTATATAGATTACACAATTTGTAACAACAGCTGTTTCACATACCACGCCTCTTTTAAGGGAGATATGTGATATTCGTACATATTTGTTTTGCTTACCCACTGGTTCCCAGATATGATCTCTATTTTTCAACTCATAGAGACAGAACTTGGAAATTTTACCAGTATAAGTACAAAAAGACAGTGGCAAAATTGAATTCTGAGCAAGACCTTAAGTCAAGTTAGGGGTAGTACAGAATTTTAGAAAAAGTTTAAAAATTGGAGGCATACAAATATTGAAAATATGTCACAAAGCCCTATGTTTTGTCCTTTCTATTCTATGATCTATTATTTTTTTTAGAAACTTCATAGACACAGTTTAAGCCGTACAGGAGTTTTCTATGGAAATTGTATTGTCTATATTTTCAGAATAGCAACCGACAAAATAAAGAAAAAGCAAACTCGGACTGATAATAATATTAGCCTACTCTGGTTTCCGGGATTTTTTCCGTTCCAGGCACAAGCTGATAGCCATACACTGTGAAACATTCTGAATGTTGCAATCGGGATCAAGTCTCATATACGCTTAGTTTGAGTTTTAATTCAAGCATTAAGAAGAAGAAAGACAACTCTGATGTTCTTAAGCCTCTTTTAAAATAATGTAGTATGATGTTGACTCTTGTCCATAATGCATATCAGAATGTCATTTTTGCTCTCTTTACTGCTGGCGATTGTATGGCTCATATTGTTTTTGGAACAACAACTGTTTCACAGACCACGCCTCTTTTAAGGGAGATATGTGATATTCGTACATATTTGTTTTGCTTACCCACTGGTTAAGTTTTTAGTCCGAGTTTGTTTTTTTGGGTTAAAAACAGGCTCCAATGGCATGATGTTCAATCTGTTAACGAATTTGTCCTCTATGCAAATAACATATTGAATTTATGGATAGACTAAACATTACTGCTTGATTTCTGTTTTTTTAAGTACAAAAATTTAACCCCTAAGAGCTACAAAATTACATGATAAAATAGGTTGCATATAATAGCAAAAAAGCATTTGTATATTTGTTAATACTATATGTCGATAAAGATGGCCTCTGATAAATTTTTTCTTCATTAAATTACTTAAAATTGATGTTTAAGTAAGTGTAACGGCAGTCATATTTAAGTATATCTCATGAACACAATGTATGAGCCTAAGATATATTTGCCAATAGTAAAGGCAAGTAGAGATCGGCAATAATTTACTTGTACGAGGGGATAATGTCATATACTAGTATAGTATAGAAGATAAACTATTGTCGCCTCTTATTGTCTCATGTTTATTCCTCTTCATGAGTTTATTTCATGTGGAAGTAAAACTACTGTCGCCATTTATTGCCTTTGTGTTGTTCATCTTGTTGGGTATATTCAAAGTAGCAGCCAAACAGCTATCGCCTCTTATTGCTTGAAGTTCATTCATCTTGATGGGTATATTCCAATTAGAAGGTAAACTGCTGTCTCCTCTTATTAAAAAAAATAACATTTGTGCAATGAACTCAGAATTTGTTTTCTTTAAATTTCTATCATACTTTCAGAATGTAGTAGGTTTAACATGTTTAGCAAATAGTTGTTAATTTCTGGGTCAATTTGGTCACCTGTGGTGAGTTGTCTCATTGGCAATCACCTTCCTTTTTCATAATCAGTATATTTAATTGGTATATGCTATATAACATTCTGAAATATCCATATAAAACCCCTGAACATATATAAAATATCTACCACTATAGAAGTAAAGTAAACCAAAACGAACAAATCAATCGAGCATAACATGCTAAACACTATTGCAATCACCATGCGGTTATAAAACCTCCAATTATTCGAACATTTATGATGTGGTTTATCTGAAATATATTTATTATACATCTTACAACACCATGGAATACATATTCCTTCGACGTATTCAATAGTTTTGAATCGAAGGCCAAGCTCGGCGATGTTACAATCGATAAAATTGTGGCTAAGACCTATGGAACATATACATGATCACCTGTAACAGATATACCATAGGTGTTAACCAATTTAAGTAGAATCATAAAAGGGATTACTGCAACTTAACCGCGAGAGCTTCTTTAAGTGGCTTCCTTGTAACAGCTAACCTCTATTAAGAAAATCGTAATCACGAACGCAAGCCGCCTTTGAATATCGTATCACATTGGTGGTATACACTCATAATGTAAACTTGGTGATATAAACTCATAATTAACAACAATTAAAGCCGCTTGAGGTAATTGTGAAAAATATTTCCCTCATTCTCCATTCAAAATAGCTATTCTTTGAGGTGACTCAGTGGACGAATGGTCACGTGGCAGATGCATACGACTCTGATCCTAATTTACAAGGCAAAAAGATTCCGGTTCTCCACAGGCAACCCGGCTTCCTCCACCAATAAAACAATTAAAACTGCCAACCACGATGAAGCAAAGGGAGTCGAAAGTGATAATGAACGTCCAACAACAAACAACCAACCAATCAGGTCTTATTTGTTTTACGCCCGCTGATTATGATCTGAGACTAAATACACACACACAAAAGATGTAAATCTTTTGAAAATAAATGATGGATTGATTGGTGATTTCTAACGCCGCATCTAAGAAAAGAGTTATACATTTATGTAATATCGAGGGCTTCTTGAATGTGTAAAATAATTTGTAAGTATACTTACTTCGCGAATATACTTTTTTGTTTTTAGATATAATTATTAAGTTGGTTTACATGAAACATGTTCTTGGATTAATTTGCACTTCTCATAAGTGCAAATTGGAACCACACTTTTTTTTTGTCGTAGAATCATCAAATTTGGCAATAATGTACCTCTGGGGATAAATAACACAATACAAAAAAACAATTGGTGTGGCTCGCCCGGTTCGGCAACTGGAGTGAAAATAGTGACAAAATCCTGTAGGATATTTTTTTCTCCCATAGGATTTTTAAAAATCCTACAGGATTTTGAGAAATCCTATAGGATAAAGTCATAATCCCATAGGATATTTTTTATATCCTACAGGATATTTAAATCCTAAGGGATTTATAATCCCTTAGGAGAATAAAAATATCCTATAGGATATAGTTTCGCCCTTAGGATTAAAAAAATCCCTTAGGAAAAATAAAAGCATTTCCTATAGGATATTTTTTATCCTACAGGATATTAGTCTAATAAAATAATCCCATGGGATTAAAAATATCCGATAGGATTAATAAATATCCTAAGGGATTTCATAACAGAAAAAATATCCTGTGGGATAAAAAAGAATCCTAAGGGTAATAAATAAATCCTAAGGGAGATTAAAAATCCTAAGGGAGATTAAAAATCCTATGGGAGATCAAAGCAACTCATAAGAGAGAAAAAAATCCTATGGGAGAAAGAAATATCCTATAGGAGAAATAAATATCCTATAGGAGAAACAAATATCCTATGGGAGAATGAAATATCTTAGAGAAAAATCTATTTGTGAACTCAAACAAAGAACAGAGAATAGTTTTATATGTTTTTGTATTAGGTAAGGATATTATTTTATTGGAGCAGACCAAATATTCCCAGATATTATTGTTTATGAATTGTTAATTTTTCTACCAATGACACAAATTACCGATAAGTGTACTTCAAACATGGAGCTTGCATTGAGTTACTGCTACTGGTCCGTTTGTTATTTTATGTTTATTATTGCCATTTGCGTAGTTTCTTCTGTTACCTATTTCTACATTTGACTCTGGCTTCTTTTAAATCGAGTTTTCTCTTGTTTAATGCATTGTGGTTGTTTATTCCTCATTTGCTAAAGGAATAGGGGCCGGTTGAGATATCGAAAGTCATGAGTATACATCCATCGCCTGTCTCAAAGCAGAAACCTTTATCCTTTGGTAATCTCATGTGCTTTTTTTCAATTTAAGTTCAAAAGTGCATTTTAGTGTTTAGTGTAGAAACCATTTCTCTGAACTATTATTCATTATTGTTTAGTGACCAAAAGAGGCCCGCCTCTATGTGCGGAATTTTCTTTCTGCATAGAGGACTCATCATTTTGAACTCATCAGGGTTCCTGTACTCAACCGACTTGTTGGGTACTGAGACATGACTGTGACACCATCTGAACAAAAACTGTGAATAAAATCAGAAGCAATTTTAAAACAACACATGGTGTTGGGGCTAAGAATACCACCAGCTTTTCATTGAAAGTAATGACAAGACAGAAACATGCGTCCAACGAGTATATCCAATACACTACAATTACTTAAACAACTTTGAAAATCGTACATAAGTGTTTTTTATTTTTTTATTTAGTATAGCTTGCTTTCCGTGAAGATATTTTTATTGTGGAGATGCCTGGATAGATTTGCCAGTAACCATACTTCTTCTATTGTGTCCTCAATATGCATGTAGTATTTGCAACTGAACATTTACATTAACTTTCACCAAGGACGTATATGTTAGTTATACGTCCTTGCTTTCACCAATAAATTCTTCAACAAAATTTGATAATAACTGAAATTTTATGGAACTAAACACTAGATGTAACTACAGACAGTATTGTTCACCTAGGTCTATGTGCATCTCTGACAACAGACACATCAACACGTTAGGCTAGAATATCACGGTACGTCTAAACACTCCTAAGGACTCCTTAGTGCACTAAGGACTATACAATGCCACTAAGGACTAGAAGGAGTGCTGTTGTGTGTATCATTTTTACATATTATGTTAGAGATTGATATTTCATGCATAAATTACAAATTTTATAGAAAAATAATCATAAATAAACAAGATATTCAACATTATTTAGGCACGTGCCCGTTTTTCTTTGATATGCCGAAAATCAATGAACCGTTTGACACGTGCCAAATGACAAAACAATTCATTAAACAATCATAATCTTTTTATTTTAGGTAATAAACAATTGTATCTAAAAAAATGTATGCTTAATATTTATAATTAAATGTGTTGTTCTTATGAAAAATGATTACAGAACAAATAATTTTGTTTTTGTTTTACTTCTTTCCCGACAAAGTTATTTGCCACAGGTGCACGACTTTGATGTGCGCCTACTAAATGACTAATAAGTTAGAGTGTGGTCAGCTTGTTATGTAAGAGATATGAAGACAAAATAAATATATATATTGATAAGTGTTTTGTTTTTATTTTAATTTCGACAAAGATGCGTGTATATATACAAATGGTTTCACTAAAACAATACGATGGAATTGAGAGAGAGAAAATTATGTGTCATTCTTGGGGTTTATCCAAACCACTAGTTTTCAACCAGCTTGATATTTGTTTACAAAGGCTTCATACGGTACTTATTTGTTTGTATATTTCGACATTTTATTATTCTTCTAAAAGTAAAAGAAGTTAAAAAAATCATTTCCCGATTTTAAGTCAGATTAAGTTTCATTTTCAAATATATAAAAGAGACAAATGTTTTAAAAATGTTCCACACTTTTTAGTACAGTATTCACGAATTTTTTTTCAGTATGTGTAAATTTAGAGCTAAAGATATAATTCTGACAGAGAAAGAGAATGCTTCGTATGAATGCCTTGAAAATATGCCTTTACCACATGATGTGTAAATAATTTTTTTTTTGTAATGCAATATAATCAGAATATTTAAACCTAAATAAATCACGCGAAAAAAAGAAAAAGCCGAAGAAATATTTTCAACTATAATTTCTTTAAATCTACTTTTCTTAAAGAAGAACAAGTATCACAGGCACTTGTCTCAGAAAAGGTATATATGAATTTTTTTTCTGAGACAAATGCCTGTGGCAAGTATGTCAGAAGGAAATCCGATTTGTATTGTTTTTAACAAATTGTCTGCTTAACATATCGTACGAAATAATTTATGAAATAATGACTATGTGCTATGCGCTTTACTCACTGTTGAAGGCTAGAAATATATTACTCAAACGGGTCATATATGAACTTAGTGTGTTGCATGTAGTAAAAATGCATTATCTTATTGGTTTCGTTTTGTCCAGTTATACATTTCTTAAAATGTCTTCATATATGAAAATAAATTTTGAACAGTGCACCATAAGAAACAAACTAAAGTGTTCCAGCTCCAAACCAGTCTATTGTTCAAACGCATGTCCATCGTCGCCTGTCACCACATTAAATCACGCTTGCAAGAAAAAATAAACAGAATAGAGATACGGGTACAAAACACATTATAGATAATGTGTCCGACCACCTGAAAAATAAAATTGGTTCAAGAGACAAAGAACGCTACGAAATATTAGATTAATTTTTCGGTACTACCGGGCTTATCACAGCCCAATAACAAGATGAATTTGATGAAAACGCAACAAGCATCTGCCGGTTATCCAAACTTCAACACGTACTTTAAAAAAATATATATAAATGTGAATTAAATATCTATAAAAATTTGTATTTCAGTCACTTATTAATATGAACATCAAATAAAAATCCGACATTAGATATATTTCTCTGGTGACAAATTTATTATTTACAAGAAATATACACTTGAGAAAATACTTCTTCATTCAGATTTTTATGTTAATAAAATTTCAACAACAATTCATTTATTAGTATCCAACTTTACCAAAAGGATTCCCGTGTAATCAATTAATATGTAATTTGACACGTGTCAAACGGTTCATGGATTTTCGGCATATCAAAGAAAAACAGGCACGTGTCTAAATAATGTTGAATATCTCCTTAATTTATTATTATTTTTCTATAAAATTTGAAATTTATGCATTAAATTTCAATTTCTACCGTAATATGAAAAGAAATTGCATGTAACAGCTCTCCATCTAGTTCTTAGTGGCATGTTATCAGTCCTTAGTGCACTAAGGACTCCTTAGCAGTGTTTAGACACACCCAGAATATCATTCGTAACTAAAACTTTAAAAAAAAATCATTATTGCTAATAATTTCAGAGATTAAAAGGACAAATCATTTTGCTTTTGTTTTATTTCTCTTCCTATAAATATTTTCGTGTGCATGGCTTTGATGGGCGCCAACTCTTAAATTAGAATATGGTGAGCTTGTTAAAATGTTTATACATGACTTTGTATTAAAAAGTTTTATCAAGAAAATGTAATAGAAATGTCGACAATAACAAACTGAGATATTCTATGCTGAAAATAGATATAAATATAATTAGTGGTATGAGTGCTAATATTACAGTTGATTTGGCAATGGAGAAAAATGTTCGTATCCATCAAAAATTTTAAAACTTTACACACTCTGTGTTCTCTTTGATTTTTATTTTTTTTATAAAAACCTATCTCCATTTTCAAGTTGTGGGCCCTTACGCGGAATTTTGTTGAAATTTGAAGACTATTAAAAATTTAATAGGTCAAAGAATAGCCTTCAACATTTGAGGCTTTGTATAGCCAAGGCTGCGTTTAGTTTAAACATATTTTATTTAAAAATTGAATAGGTCAAAGAACAGCCTTCAACACGGATCCTTGGAAATTAGAAAATTTGCAATTAGAGGCCGCAAGAATAGTAACAGGTCTACTAATATTTACAAAACCTGAAACTTTATATTCTGAGGTTGCCTGGGAATCTCTTTTTGAAAGAATAAGGATGTAGTCGTAATTGCGTGTCGATATCTTGTCAATCGTACTGTTGTTTTATTCGACTAACTAACTTTATACGGAAAATTTTTGCATTTTTTTTAAATTACCATGGTCTGTTGTTTTTAAACTGTTAATATTGGAATTAAGTAAAGAGTCAAAGTTGAAATCATGAATAAGTGTTCCGTGAAAATTGTTTTCGAAAATATAATTTGTTCATAATTCTTTAAAGTAATAAACTTTTTTCAAATAAATTCTGATCTTCCCTCATCTGATCACCAGCATGGCTTAAGGTATTACTTCCAAAGGTATTGTAAGGGGTGTGAGGTGACACTTCCAGGTATTCAAGCGATTTCCTGTCGGACTTGCAAGTTCATGCATCGTTTCACTGCTGCAGGTAATATTCAGTGTACACGGCCGATAACTTATAACTTTTTATTTTGAACTATCAGAATGTATAATATACAACTCTGTCTTACTTGTCATAACTAAACTCATACGCTTGTTTATAAATAACATTTCTGGTGTAAAATAAAAATATAAATAATACCCAAAAAATAAGATTTGATGAAATTACAATCTATTAAAATATTTTTTCCAAGGTTGACTTTGGGAAAATGTAATATATTATACTCGATGTCAATAGTGAAGGACAGATTGGAACATACCAGAAATATTGATTTAAAAAAATGTACGCACTTGTCGATGATTCGTCTATACGACTGGGTAGAAAGTTACGGAACTATAGCGCAATTTAAAATATATACATGTATACATTAAACATAAGAAAAAAACATATATTTTGAATAAATTGGGGTAAAAGTTTTGTAAATAGACTAGTCCACGTATGCCAACAGTATGTAATCATCGAATGTCGATAGACTATTGTATACCAAAAGAAGAAGACGAAGAAGAAGAAGAGAACCAATTTGATTTAGATACAGGTCGATGTTTAACTTGCTTTGGTTCATCGAAGTTGTGGACATAGTAAAATCACAGATTTATATTGACGTTACGCACGGTATTGGTGCCACTTAGCGTGACACGACGTTCCTAATAAAACAACGATTTTGACGTTGTTCCAAAAAATGTACGCACTTGTCGACGATTCGTTTATACGACTGGGTAGAAAGTTACGGAACAAGACTGAAAAATACGGAACAAGACGGAACAAGACTGAAAGTTATGGAACAAGACGGAACAAGACTGAAAAAGTTTCAAACGTTGACCTTATATTTTACTCATGTGAAAATGCCGCTTAAGTACAGAGAATTTCGATGTTGCTTCTTTATATGTTTTTATTTTTTTCAAGCGGGTGCAAATGCAAAATTCCATTTAATTAAAATGATTTTTAATATTTGAAAAGAATTGTCTGCAACAGTAACACAAAATAACAATTTGCTGTCTTGTAAAATGATTTAAATATATAAAAAAGATGTGGTATGATTGCCAATGAGACCACATTTCACAAGAGACCAAATTGTCACAAAAATAAACAACTATAGGTCACTGTACGGCCTTCAACAATGAGCAAAGTCCATACCGCATAGTCTGTTTTACAAGGCCCCGAAATGACAATGTAAAACAATTCAGTCGAGAAAACTAACTGCCTCATTCATGTTACAAAATGAACGAAAAAGTCTGTTTTGTATATTTTTTTACTTTTTTTTTTCATCTTCGAAATGTTTTAAAACTTTCAAATGTGAGGCTCTTATTTTATCAACACTTTAATTCTTGGACTATTATACTAACGTTAATATAATAGTCCCAGAATTTTATTTTTTATTTTTCTTAAACAGTGACTTATATATATTGTAGGCAAATAATTAAGAAAATATTCAGGTTATCAAGGAATTTTCACATTTTGTACATAAATCAGGCCGTTAGTTTTCTCGTTTGAATTGTTTTTACATTTATCATTTCGGGTCTTTTATAAATGACTACAAGGTTAGGGTTTTGCTCATTGTTGATTGCATATAGAAATAAGATTGTTATGTATGCCACTGGACGAACACTAATTGTGAATATTTTGATGGGAAAATATTGAGTATCAAAGTTCCAAATTAATTTCGGGATTTATTTTCTTTCTCGATATTCAATAACAGAAAAAAAAAATTGCTTGTCCGCTAAATAGGGATTTTCTTGTTAAACATCGTTAAAAAGATGTGTGTCTAAGGTGAACGCCACAAGAACCCTGTAATACTAGTACGAGAGTATAGCATGTAAACATTCCTTCTTAATGATATGGTTGTTTTGGAAATCTTTTCTTACAACTCATGTCGGCGCTAACATGTCCTTAAGTAGTTATTTTTTTTCCAAAAGTCCAATTTCACGTTTCCGCATTTTCGTGCATTACTTTTCCGAAATAAGTAGCGGCGTTTTTACGTTTCCGCAAATTGGTATTACTTTTCCAGAAAAAGAAATTACTATTCCGGAAAAAATTTAATTAAGGTATACTTGTTGATTGAAATAATAAAAAATAAATATTTATTAAGTTAAAGGTCATCATAACAAAGTCTACAGTAGTACATATACATTCACCGTTTACTAGTTTTGTATTTTGGTCAAGAAAGAAGTCCATCTTTTCCTTTTCACATTTCTGAACGTTTTTTTTTTAAGTTAGAGTTATCATCTTTATGCAAAATTGAATGATTTCGTATACTAGTAGTATTACGTTTTCTGTGTCTCTTAGATTTTTTAAGAATACATTTTCGCATGCTTAAACATGATAAAGAAAGCACGTCAACTGTTGGACTCGTGAAAATATTTTTCAACTTTTTAAAGCTTCATCTGTGTGATCGAAATTGTCGAAAGATTCTTATGACAATTTTAATAAAAAGTGATGCAAGTACAAGGGACCAGACGATATGATATAATTGGCACTAGGGAATGAATTATAGAAGTAAACTATTTCAAAATAAATAATTCAATATTTTATATTAATAACATCTTTAAGAATTACAAAATTTAATGTTTTATCGACACATGCCACGTTCAATATTGATTACAATCTATGTAATCGATTAAAATTCATGATCATTCAACCATGGATCGCTAATCACGCACGTGTGTACAAACAGTTTGACTATGAATATGTTTTTTTCGGCGACTGTTTTTTCGTCATGTGTTTGGTATTTCAATTGGTTTATAAAACAAATTATGGATATCAATAGGTCAATCGGGAAAAAAAATATTCCATTTATCATAAAAAGCTTCACAAGTTCCAAGAAATGGTTTGACACGAAATAAAGATATGTATCTGCTTTTAAGCTATTCTATAAAATATATATATTATAACGTCACTTAAAACTGCGAAAAAAAAAACTGAACCATTTGTCGATAAAAAACGGACGAACGAAATTGTAAAAAATATATATTATCTTTAAAATTTTTTAGTATATTTATTCTAGTTTATAAATCAAAGGTTGATCACCAGCAGTATGTGTGCCTTAATAGTTTATAATGTCGTGGACTGTGATGTATGCTGCCACCTTCGAGACGTATTTGCTAACGGTTCATTAAAAAAGAGGGTCAGGATGGGGTCGATGAATAGTGAATAATGGGTTAAAAGTGCCGAATAAAGGAAAATAAATAATGATTACAGAAACATAGAGAAAAAGATAAGGAATAGAGAATGACGAAGTGCTTATATATATAAAGAACACAGAAAAAGACTGAACAATTATAGAATTAAGGACCCCCGTACAGGTCCTCATACAATTGACACATCTTATTTTCACACCTAGCAGTTTCTTGGTATATACACATAGTGGTCAGCGTACATCCAAGGCCGTAACTAGACCTAATATTTTAGTGAGGCAAAATAATTGAGCCGAGCGAAGCGAGGCGAAAAAATTTTGGGAGGGTATGGAATGAATGGTGCAAAATCCTGCATTCTAGGCATTTCCAGAGAGTTTGACAATGTTTTATGTTTGGACACTTTTTATATAAATTTTTCATATTTAAAGACATTTACTAACACCAAATTTTTTACAACTTTATTTAGATTTATATGTCAGATAAACATCCAAATATCAATTTGAGTGTCACCAGAACATAGAACAAACATCGATTCAGTAAAGTTTGCCAATTTTTTTATGGCCGGTTTCTTCAAATCGTTTCAATATATTTGGTCTGCTGACATCCTTATCGCGATGAATATTGAGCATGGGAAGACAGCACAATCTGTTGCCACTCATACATGCCTATTCCCAAGTTTTCAGTCGTTTCAGGGGAGCCTGTTGTTCTAGAGGTAGCTCACTATCATCAACACAATGATCATGATGATTGACATCTTCTTCCGATTCCTTCTCAATCAGCAATTCGGTAGCAGCATCGGTAGTAACAGTTTTGTTTGCAAAAGGGAATTAAGCTTTCCTGTAAGCACCATCATACAGTCGTTGTTACAAATTTCAAACTCGCTTTTATGCTGACAAAGAGTAAACAAACTATGCATGGATAGAATGAGATAAGATACATGTATAGATGATTCTATCTAGAGTTAGTTGACTTGTATGATATGGGAACAGGGGAATAAAACTGGTGTTTTTGCCGTTTCCATATAGTTCCGTGATTTTAAATTATTTCTGGAAATAGTCAGTGGTAAGATATTTTCAGTTCAAGAATCGATAAATTTAGGGGTTTAGGGTGTCCGATACCGAAACCCGAATATAATGACACGAAATTCCGAAGTCCCGATTTAGAAGAGACAACATATAAATAATGTCAAAATGGAACACGGGATGTTCTTTCAATGTATAAGGTTAAAGAAACATGGATAAAAACTAATCCATGCATGTTTCATATTATGTATATTTTGTTTATATGTAAGAGAACGAGTAAAGTTGGTGAAACGGAGAATATGCCCCTTGCGATGCCCAGTGCTTGATTTGTCAGTCAATTTATAGTTTTTGGATTAGTTTCAATGAAGTTATATTCAGTACTCAGACTCTTAACCCCTGTTGTGATCACAAACACCATTAGTTTACTAGAACTATTCCTTCTTTACCTTCAGTATCGCTTTTCCTTTTTCTACAAGAGTCCGTTTTACCAGCGATCCATGATGGTTATCGTTACTAGGTTAATGTAATCGAGAAACATCACCCGTTGAGATGCTGAGTTATATCAAGGAAAACTAATTTAAAAGGAATAATGACAAGTTATAGAAATTAAGGTTGAGACAGAACAACAAATGACCATTCAGTTTCGTATTTAATTACCATAAAAAAAAATCAGTGTCGAAATTTTAGTGAGGCAATTGCCTCACTTGCCTCAATGGTAGTTACGGCCTTGACATCTGCAATGTTCAATTAGGTGTGGAATTTTAATCTGGTAATTGAGATTAAATATAAAAGATGAATATAATGATTAGTTCATTATAGTGTCGCACATTGGTCTTACAGTTAAAACAAAGATCGATAGCCAGCCTTCATAAAATTACGAGACACTAAATTTACAATACAATTAATTAAAATATATACAATTATGAATTAGTTACAACAAGGATTTGTATAGTTACACACACATCTTTATCAATGAAATCCAGGATTTGTTTAGTAAATCTTTGATGAAATTAAAATAATATCCACATTTGATATAAGCAGAGACATATAATACATATGTATTATATGTCCCTGATATAAGTAACAAAATAAACGAATAAAATCTTTATTAAAATGCTAATATTCTGATGATGGATATTATAATAAAATTGTCAATTGAAATTATCTTTGCAAAAGAAAATAAAGGTATATAAACTTGGGATTTTATTTGAAACACATCACAGTAACCTTTATGTAAGAAACAAATGTGCACAAAGAAAGACAAAAATAATACTGAAGATATATTGTTTGTAAATCATAATTTCATAAAAACTTTTTTCTCCTAATAAAAAAACTATTTATTGTACGAGCTAAAAACTTTTGTTTGTATTTACAGTTCATATGAGCAATACATCTTTTCTCTGTGTTCATTCTGTCAAAGTTAATATGTTCACGTGATGTTTTAAAAAGTTCATATCGGAAGTCTGCAGGGGCGTAGCTAGAAAGAAACAATGTGCAAGCAACTACCGCCGAGCGGAGCGAGGCGAAAAATTTGGGACCCTTTTATGCAGAAAAATGTTTTCTTTTCCGGTTTTCGGTCATAGGACGGTTAAAAGAGGAGCTATATGTAGATAGGACTTATAAAAAATTTATGAATGTAAAACTATTAATAAATCTTCTGAATAGAGTAATACATAAACAACACATATTTGTGATACAGATTGAATTTACTCAAAATTGTCCAAAATCTGCTCCTCGGGTCTAGGCAGAAACAAACTTCTCTATTACTTTAATTGTCAATATTCACACTGAAATGCCGATGAATATGCAGTAATGCTAGTAACTGTCGTCGTTCATTGTTGATCGTACATTTGTTTTCAACATACGCAAAACATAATGAGACTTTCCAATACTGTTTTGGCGTGTTTGCAGGGTGATTGGCTCTGGTAGTCTGTCGACCACATCGCCTCGGCATATTTTGAACGATATTGAAGGGTTCTAATAATTCCAATGCCGATTGGTACATCTCATTTCGAACTGATGAACCGTACACTGTAAAATGTGTTCCAAAAACTACATGTCTTAGACTTAAGTATTACAAATTCAAATCTTGTAAAAGATACAAGTTACTGTCCGATTTTGTCATAATCTCCAATAACACTTTTATTTTGAAACCATATGCTGTTATTTAATGATATTTCATCAATTAAAAAAGTGACAACATAGGTGTTTCCTTTAACATTCAATCTATAAATTTTTATTTTGTCATTTTTTTTTTTGCATGCCGAATCGATGTGCACGCAACTGCGTGTTAGCGTATAGGGAGCTACGCGCCTGGTCTGTATATAAAAGACAGACCATTAAAACATGTATTTCGTTTTCCACACAGTTCGAACTACAAAATTTACAAAGTCTATCATTAAATGGTATCTGCGGTATGGAATATCGTTCCGTCTTAACGGCTAGCAAAGTTATGATTTCGCAGAAAAAAATATGAAGATGTTAAATAAAATTATTTAAACCTTTCTCATACACTTTTTCCCAACGTGTACACTTTGATTACATTTTTGTGACTTTCGTCCTACTTATAAAAACATGTGCGACTTTTCCCTCAGCATACATGTAAATCATGGGATTCGTAGAAATACTACAAAGGACCTCCTTAGTGCACTAAGAACAAAATTGTACACTGATGACCTGATGGAAAGATACTATCACAACGGATATGGCATCTAGAAAAAGACTTTGTAAAAAATCATAAAATCAAATTTTATAATTATGTCATTTTTAATTAGAAAGTTATCTAATATTTTCTCGACACGTGCTTCAATCGGTTGATTGCCACCTTTAGTGTAATCAGTAGAAATTCATGTTCGCTCAACCCTGTCCCGTTTATAATCCGCTTGTATATACCGATTTTAACATGTATATGGTATTTCAAATTGTTCTCTTGGTTTTTTTTCGTTTGTTTGTTTCTGCCGTGTTTATTCTGTCTGGTAATTTTTTTACTTCTAAGGTAATAGCGTCTTCTCAAATATTTTCAGTTTTTGGAAATGTTTATCCTTCTTTTTTTTTATTTTAAAAATACAAATAATTGTAAACACTTCACGGAAAGGTGAGGTTTAATACTTGGTTGCTTAACGTCCAGTGGCCTATACTTCACTTTTTTTTCTGATGTCAGAAACCATGCCTCACCGCAAGGTTTTTAAAAGGATAGAACACAGGCAAATGCAAAAAGATTCTAATGACTATCTTTGCTGCCTAGGTCTCTATATAATGAGTTATGTTTTATGGGATACTAAACTCCTGTTCTACAAAAAACAAATATATTCAGTTTAAGTGAGGTTTTAGTCTGATCTAAGTTCTGATGTGATTTACTGAGAATGTTTCACTTATTTATAAGAGGCAGTACCAAACATGTTTATCTTTAACATGTGGTCAGGTTAAATACATATAGGGTTAAACACTTTCCTCGACATGTTTAGGAGAGGAATATATTTAGGGTACGAACTTGTTTACAAATGCATTACAAGTATAGATATGTGTAATTTGATGTTCAGGCCCCAGCTAAACACATTTTTAGACTGTAAATATGACTTATTTATTTCTTACAGCTACTTCAATTTCAACGTTTGTGGATAGGTGTTTCATTGACAGCCATACCACATCTCCTTTTGCTTATTTTTGTTGTATATATTTTTTTTTTCATTTTCCTTGTCTTTTAAAAAATATTCCATTATAAATTTTATTTGATGCCGAAAATAAGAATACGAAGAGTTATTTGTTAAATGCTATAACTAAGCGAAGTAAAACAACCATTAATAATTGTGTATAAGAACATCATATATATTTATAAAAAAAATCAAATACAAGCAGACATACCATTTGTGACACCAATTTCATTTATTTCCAAATCTTAAAATCTTATATTTCCACAGTTGTCCAGTTCTTTAGCGTCTCTTAATAATGACAGAACGGGCTTTAGAGTCATATGATTAAGTTAACTAAATTATTTAGTTCTCCCATGCACATTGTGAATTATATTTCTTACATCACTGCTTATTACATTATACAATAAAATGGTATTCATCTTCAATTGTTGAATAAAGATGAATTGTTAAAAGAAAAAGCATTGACATCAGTTTTAAAGTTATCGTTCATAGAAGACAGTTATGATTTATATTCTCTTTTAAAAACGTAATATAGTATTTACCCCTTGGAGTTTTTCTATATTACTTCTGTAATCGAATTTGAAGAACCCCACGGACGCCACATACTCTCATATGTCTCTCAAGGTATAATGATAGTCTGTAAACTCTAGTGTTGTAAATAAGGAAATGAAATCGCAAAAGCTTTGTTTCTCACTTTGTATCTCAAAATTGGCTTCTTTAAATAAACAAAGAAGCTTACATAGCAATTTCCTTAGAAACAAAATAAAACAAAGGCAAAGTAAACACAAAAATTTTGAATTGTGGTTCCATTTTGCAGGCTTTCCCTGAATCGTTTATTCCTTCTATAGTTCCTGAGTGGAATAAACCTGATACAAAACATTGCAGTGTCAACTCTATATCTAAATTTGAGAAAGAATTGAAAACAAAAACCAATATCTTTTGGTAGGAAATTAAATATTAATTTTTAACGCAATTGCGATGCTCCGCTTTATTCTAAAACTATGAAAATTTTCCAGCTTATATTACAAATGACCTGTTTTGCAAATGTGTGTCAGATATTGTGGATCGGTACGTCTAAATAACAACACAGGACTTCCTGTACGAATAGGGACATAAAAAGTATACCCAAGGCAAGTTATAGATATAGGAAGATGTGGTGTGAGTGTGAGATATAGGAAGATGTGGTATAGATATGCATTCGGCACTTTATTTATTTCAAAAAATATTCGTATATTGAAAAATTTGTGTAAATTAATTAGAAATATCAATATAGACGTATGTTCTCCAGGTTGATCCCCAATCTCTCATTCTTGTTGCTCGTTTTGTGCAAACTTGTCATGCGCAAAATCTGTATGTTATTATATGTAAAAATATCGTTCCTTGTACCATTAAACTTGGTTTTATAAGAAATAAAGAATCTTGATAGAAAATTTAATTTTTGATCTTATACTTTTTGTTTTGATAAAATCAATTCAATATTTGAGAAGCTATTTACAAAAAACGTTAAATACACTTTTCGTTTTGTTTCAACTTTATAATGAAACTCGTCCTCAATTTCACCTAATTTTACATAAGTAAATATAATAAATAAAATGTTCTCTTTAACTATTTTGCCATCTACCAATTTCAATAGACATTTTTTTAATTGTGTTCAAAGTTCTGAATCTACAAAAGAATAACTATTTTTGTAACATTGAATACCAAAGAAAGCTTCGCAAGTTAAACTGTTTTTTGGCATAATTGTTTTTATTCCCCCTTTTCTGAAACTCCTGATAGAATAGAACATCACAAAACAGCTTACACATGCACATTTGTTTAAAAAAATATTTTTCGCCATTAAAACTCATTCTTGTCCCGTATGACATTTCCTGAACGAGTGAAAATCTGAAATAATTATTTTATTAAGCTTATATCTTTATTGCGGTAGCCTATTATTGAAAAAGGGTATAATTTTAAATTTCATGAAGTAAGATTCATACCACCAGAGACATTCAATATACTAGTAAACAAAAGAAACGACACAAGGCAATACATTAATCATATAAAATAAAATTAGATACAAAAGCTTTGCTCATTGTGGGAAGCCGTAAGGTGAACTACATGTATAGTTGTTAATTTCTATGTCATTCGTCTCTTTGGCAATCATACCACATCTTCTTTTTTTTTTATATAAATTTGCGTTCATCAGCTTCATGTGGACCTTGGTGGAAAGCAATAGTTTGAAGTTGTCTCATTCACAATCGAACCACATCTACTTTTTATTCTGTCCAAAACCGGGAATGATAGCTGCAATAGGCAGCGATTAAAAAACAACAGCATAAAGCATCGTAGTGGCCATCTTAGTCTGTTAACTAATTTTCACGTTGGTAGGAATAGGGGGGGGGGGGCTTTACTTTTTCAGCAAGGTTAAGTCGAAAGTCGAGCTGATGAAGTCAAGAGTGGACAATATTTCTGTGCTCAAGTCTACCCTTTGGGTTAAAAAAAAAAGGGATTAAGAGTAAATATTGATGAGACAACAACCCAACAACACAGACAATCAAGATATTGAAAGTTTTTTTTACAGTCTTTTGGGGTTTTTTTTATTATAGAGATCCCTATACACCTTATCAAGCCAAACAAAAACGTTCCATGTATAAATAAAGTAAGGAGCTAATTTCATATTACCTGCCATTTAAAATATCACAAAAGGCACATACATATTTTGTGAAAAGTTTAACCATACCATTTTTATAATATCAATTCGTGGAAATCAAACCAAATACATGAAATAAAAATCAGTACAAGGAAAATACTTCTCTATTTATTAACGATTTAGTAGATATATAATGAACGTTGAATATGCCTTATATCCAGACCTGTCCAGAGACAAATTCAAGTTCCAAATGTTATACTGAATATGAACCCTGTCCTAGACTGATAGTGTCGAGAAAGATTTTTAACGTGCTAGTTCACAAGGTAACACTCCGCATTTGGACATCATTTAGCCACTCGAGCATACCAGTCTTTTTTTACAGATATATCATGTAATGGAGGAGAGGTGTAATTAAATTATTAATTCCACTTGCTTAGCGGAGGAACATCAATTTTAAATGTTGACGCATTTGGATTGACCAGGCCGGGATTTGAACCCACGATTTCCCGCACTAAGTGCAAAAACATAACCAAGAGAAATCTGAAATATAGTATCATACCAAAAAAACTAAAGTGCTATAAATAATCCAATCTAAAAGAACTCTCCCTTTTATTTAAGCCATCAAAATGCATTTAACCAGTTGATATTATTAAAAACTGTACTTGAAAAACGATGGTCGATTTAAGCATAGATTTCATGCACGGAAGACTTCTGCACATTTGGTACTCTTGCACAATTAATTGAGGCAGCTCTGTTTTTTATTCAATATATCCTCATTTTGCATTACCATTCCAAGTTCCATGTCCATTCTCTCAGTCGACCTTTTATATTTGCTATGAAAAGCCTACCTATTGTGTTCTCGTTATGAACATACATGTAATATTTGCCACAGGACGTAAAACAAACAACATTTATTAAACAGACTCATTAATAATTAATATCATGAAAACCATATACGAAGGCAAGATTTGCATAATCCTATAAAGTAATATTTCCATGTATCCGTTTCGATAATTATTGAAACTAAAACGACCCTTTTCAGGGTTGCGTTCAATATCGTAGCAGCTACGTAGTGCGACGTAAATTTATGACTATTGAACGAGAAGCTAGCTTAGCTGCTATTAATATCTATGTAGCAGCTAGGCTAGCCACCCGTTCAAAAGTCATAAATCTACATAGCCCTATATAGCCGATAAGATATTGAACACAACCCAAGGTCGTGTTCAATATCGTAGCGGTTACGTAGATGGGTCGAGTTCAATATCGTAGCAGACGTTACGCACGTTATTGCGTCAATACTGTGTATTCAACAAGTCCACACTAATAAACAGCTTTTCTATAAAATCATAACAGTTAAGATATATAAAACTTATATCCATAAACTAGACAGGTAAATACTATTTCGAAAAAAAGTGCAAATTGTTTTATCATACTTTACTATGTTCTAAAATAAGGACAACATATTGACAAAACGTCAAAAATGTGCGTGTCAGACGTAACAGACTATACGCATAATAACTTTAGCAGGGGTGTTTGTGTTCTTCAAAATAGTGTTATATCCACGAAAATTCAAATGAATGATATGCTTTATATATAAAGTATTACAATATTACTGAATATGCGTTCCTGTAACGATCAACGCTATTTTTTTGTAAAAACAAATAGTGGTCATTATGGTCAGATTTTGGAAAATGTTAAGTTATCAAAATTTATAGGTTTTAAAATATAAGATTATATGATATTTCGTTTGTGAAAATTATGCTAACAAATGTGCATACACAGACCATATCAGAATCGAATTTTTGCAGCACTCACACTTCATATAAAAATGCAACGGCTTCTGGCAAATGTCTTGCAAGATGTCCAATGTCGGATTTTGCCGCTTTTTACAAATAAATTGGCATTTGCGACGCTATTCATTGAAAAATTAGATTAGTTGCATGCTACATAGTGCTTTTCCGTAATTGTGCTTTAACTTTGCAAAACAGCTACATAGTTTTTGATAATTTGCGTAGTCAAAACGACTTCGTTTTCAAAGAAATGAAATGTCTTGCAAGTTTGTCCACTGGACGATTTTCATACGTTTTCAACGTTAATTGTCTATTTGGGGTACGCTATTTATGGTGGATCGCCGTCTTTATATTTCCTGAGACAGAATTTTCTTGATGGTCAGATACTATCAATAGGACCACAAAGTATTAAAAAAATTCGATGACTGGGGTTGTTCGTTTAGATGAGGTTCTTAAGTTGTGAAAAAGTTAGTATCACGAGAGGATAAAAAAATCCTCTTTTTCAAATTTTCAAATTTGGGAAGCGTAAAACTTCGATTTTTTTTAAATTTCTCTGCAATAAGATTTATATGTACAGAACTTGAAAGTAAAAATGAAATTGGGCCTAAAGCGGGCCATTGGCTATATACACCTCTCCACATCATACAAAGCTTGTAAATAATGTATATGTCTTTTGAGATGAATTATAAATAACCTTTTATTTCTGACAATCGTTTCATTTTTTAATCTAATTGTACCGCTATTAGTAAATTGAATTTTATAAGCAAGACCCGTTAAACTTGTAATTCCCGACAAACTTTTTATAGTAAAGCAAAATATATATCCTTTTCGGATCTAAATGAGGAAACATTGCATTTTATTAAGTTTTATGTCAATTGGTCTCTGGTAGAGAGTTGTCTCATTGGCACTCATCATCCGTATATATATCTTCTCATTTCATATAGATTTATGCATTACCCAAATACGATATATTTTGTTGTTTGTTGCTTACGTTACTTTCAGTGGGAAATATTTCATGCATATTCAGTACAACTAATCATTAAGAAGTATCCATATTGATATGCAAAACAAAAATTACAAGCAAAATAAAAAAATAATTATTAATCGCCGTAAAACGTAAGAAATTGACGTTACCATTTGAGACGCAATATCGTGCTTAACGTCAGCAGCTACGAAGTGCTACGTAGATTTTGACTATTGAATGTGTAGCTATAGACTAGTTGTTACATAAATATTGATAGCAGCTACGTCGCCGCTACGTAGCCGCTACGTAGCTGCTACGATATTGAACCCAACCCTGGGACGCGTTCAATATCGTAGCAGCTACGTAGTGCTACGTAGATATTGACTATTGAACGTGTAGCTATAGACTAGTTATTACTTAGATTTTGATAGCAGCTACATAGTCGCTACGTAGCTTCTACGATATTGAACTGATCCCTGGTATCAATATCTATGTAGCAGCTAGGCTAAATACAAAGGTTGAGTTCAATATCGTAGTAGCTACGTAGTGATCAATATCTATGTAGCAACAATTGTTAACGTTTGTAAGATACCAACAAAACTGACGAATCCATCTTAGATGACAAAACGTATCAAAATTTAATCCTACGGGAGAAAAAATAATCCTATAGGACAAAGTTAATCCTAAGGGAAAACAAAATATCTTACAGGACAAAATTTATCCTAAGGGAGAGAAAAAAATCCGGTAGGAGAAAAAAATATCCCATGGGAGAAAAAACATCCCACAGGACAAAATAAATCCCTTAGGAGAAAAAAATATCCTAAGGGACATTAGTTTCTGTCAAAAAGTCTTTCATGATAATCCTATAGGATAAAAAAAATCCTATCGGATTTAACACTTTTTTTGAAAATCCTACAGGATTTTAAATCCCATAGGATATTAATTTAATCCCATAGGAGATAAATTTTCCTATAGGATAAATAAATCCGATAGGATTTATATATCCCATAGGATATTTAAAATATCCTACGGGATTATGACTTTATCCTATAGGATTTCTCAAAATCCTGTAGGATTTTTAAAAATCCTATGGGAGAAAAAAATATCCTACAGGATTTTGTCACTGTTTTCGCTCCAGTTGCCGAACCGGGCGAGCCATATCAAATTTATTTTTGTATTGTGTTATTTATCCCCAGAGGTACATTATTGCCAAATTTGATGATTCTACGACAAAAAAAAGTGTGGTTCCAATTTGCACTTATGAGAAGTGCAAATTAATCCAAGAACATGTTTTGAGTGAATCCACTGGTCACAAGATGGTACACACGTAACATTAAATTCTTAAAGATTTCATCAGTGCAATTAAATTGACAGTTTCTAGAGAACAAAATGAAGTCACAATGTTGTAATTTTGTGGACCTGATTATGTTTCTGAGTGAAAACAATATTCTATAATAAAGAATTCAATATTGAAGTAAATTTTAAATATTTTTATGTAAGATAATACAATGATTTCTAAGTTATAAAACAATATCTGATGAATTTTCACAATATGCACTATTTTCGTAAGCTATCATACTACAGTTTGTGTGTGTTCTATTGGCTACAGGCGTTCCGCCATATTTACTGCATAATACTGTATATCGGCCTATGGACATGTCGTACGAATTTCTCCTAATAATGTTTTTAGTAGCCTTCCGAGAAGGAATATAGTTCCACGGAGGTACAGGTTCACGAGTATCACCCGTCGGAACGTTTAATCTAACGGGAGATTTTTGTGTCTTTTCTGAAAGTTTTGTGCATGATTTGTCCATTCGTTTTGATTTGCTTTATGAAGGACTTTGGCTTTATGGAACTTCAATGGATATATTTGGCAATGACACTAGATGTTCAGTGTCAGGAGTCTCTAGCTCAGTATAATTGTCATGTGCACTTTCTTCTAATTTTGTCCGTCTTTTTTCGGCAATTCGTTCTTAAACAAGTTTTCTATCCCTGAAAAGTAAAAACATATTTTCTTTGATCTAAAATTCATTGGATACGCCGTTATATTAGTATAATAACATGTGAGTTTTTATTTTCTTTTCTTTGTTCCGTTTTTTTATATCTGAGTTTTTTAGGGTTGCATTCAGGGTAATATTTTAACGAGCGTTACATTGTTCATTACCCTTTCTGGTGTGGTATAACTTAAAACTACAACGAATAGAAAACATCTCATTTAATTTTACTTCTTGTGAAATCTTTGACCGTATCACATTGTGCTTGAAGTTCATCTTTTATACCAGAACGTAACATGTAACAGAACTAAAAAAGATACTACTAAATTCTATGTATTTGAAGTATCGTGTATCTTGTGTGTGTAACCATTTTGAATGTTTACGGAAACGAGATGATCCTTTTCTGAAATTACATTCTTTTTTTTTTCATTTTTCTCATTTCGGACAGATAAGAATAACATATATTATTGTTTATGAAATTTTCACTAGAACTTGTTGAAAAGAATCGGTCGCGTATTATTGTATAACACACAGAGTGGCGGTGTTTTAATTCATTAGCGACAGTCTCCGTGGCCTCGTTGAATATTTTCTTTTTTATAAGTATTAATCCCGCTCGTAGCACGTTAATCTTAATTGACAAAGATTCACAGTTTTCTTGCAAATGCCGATGGTTCTCATTGGTCATGGCTGTCAGTTTTTATTGGTTGAGAAAGCCGCGAAATAGCACAATAGTGTTGAAAGTGGTGCTAAACACCAATCAAATAATCATTGGCTTGTTTGTCTTTCAACTGAATGCATAAACATTTATGTTGTTTGTGTAATTTCGCTATGATCTGTCATTTTAAGACCGCAACAATAAGAGTGGCCTAGATTAATTAAAGAATGAAAGGGTAAAACAAATTTATGTATACATACATTCAGGTATTTCACATCCAAAATTTTATGGAAATATTCTTTATAAAGCACAAAAATGTCAGTATTCTCCTCAGAAACTAACAAAACCTTTAAATAGACTTATTAAAAGGGGATATAGTTACGATACTGTTGTCAGGTCATTAAAGATTGCATATTTTGGCTTTAACATTGATTCACTGATAGGGTCTTTGCATCGGAACTAAACACATTTATTTCTAAAAAAACAGTTGTTGGCATGACACGGGTTATGTTCTTCTCATATATTTTATGATAGTATGATACTAAACCCCTAACGGGAGGGATTGTACCTGATATTCATATGATGAAGACATAATCTTTCAATAAGTTTAATTGAGGTCTGGAGCTGGCATGTCAGTTAACTGCTAGTAGTCTGTTGTTATTTATGTATTATTGTCATTTTATTTATTTTCTTTTGTTACATCTTTTGATATCAGACTCGGACTTCTCTTGAACTGAATTTTAATGTGCGTATTGTTATTCTTTTACTTTTCTACATTGGCTAGAGGTATAGGGGGAGGGTTGAGATCTCATAAACATGTTTAACCCCGCCGCAATTTTGCGCCTGTCCCAAGTCAGGAGCCTCTGGCCTTTGTTAGTCTTGTATGATTTTAAATTTTAGTTTCTTGTGTATAATTCGGAGTTTAGTATGACGTCCATTATCACTGTACTATTATGCATATTTTAGGGGCCAGCTGAAGGACACCTACGGGTGCGGGAATTCTCGCTACATTGAAGACCCATTGGTTGCCTTCGGCTGTTGTTTGCTCTATGGTCGGGTGGTTGTCGCTTTGACATATTCACCATTTCCTTTCTCAATTTTATACATATATATATAGTCGTGAGATCTAGCGGGACGGCTACAGTGCAGGCGATTTGGTGTCACGATATTTTAGTAAAATGGGTTCGAATCCCGGCGAGGGAAGAACAAAAAATTTGCGAAAGCAAATTTACAGATCTGACATTGTTGGGTTGATGTTTAGACGAGTTGTATATACATAATGTACACAGCCATGTATCACCATCATTGCATTGCTGGTGATCCGATGGATAAATCTGTTGTAGAGTTGTCACCGACTCAGACGTACTTATAAATATAATTATTTTCTGTAACTGTATCTTGCATTAATTTGTAGGATCCTTTACTATAGATAATTGAGCTGATCTGTAACAACAGCATCTCCATGCATTATATATCATGTACTGTAGTACGACGCTAGATTAAAACTGACGAGGAAAGGTAACATACGGCCACCAAAAGCTTTATTATTGAAGCCCAGGTGGTCGTGTGGTCTAGAGGGACGGCTACAGTGAAGGCGATTTGGTGTCACGATATCTCAGTACCATGGGTTCGAATCCCGGCGAGGGAAGAACAAAAAATTTGCGAAAGCAAATTTACAGATCTAACATTGTTGGGTTGATGTTTAGACGAGTTGTATAATACAACTCGTCACAATATATATATATATATATATATATAGACTAGCTATGAAATATAAATATATATAAGGTAATAAATTACTGATAACAGAAATGAACCATATATACAGAATTATAAAAAAAAATCATGGCAATACAAACAAATGGAAAAGTAAAATGATTTTCATGAGAATTTTACTGAATAAGCGTTATTTTTTCGGTTTAGAAAAAAAACCCTAAAAATATACAGAAATGAAGGATCCACCATCCAGAGCATCTTGAATAAACGCGAATGACAAACATCATGTTGTTCACCGTTAAGAAGCTGACATGTTTTAATATATACTAGAACACACCCGTGATATCGCGGGTCTGTGGCTGAATTAAAGAATATAACTATGCGTAAGCCTTATTTTAGTATTGGTATTGTCATCTGATAAAGTCATGCCGATTATAAGATGCACAGTTTTCTCTGCTTTCAACATCTTTCTGTTTGAACCCATCGACCTGGAACTTATCAATTATTGGTATTACTAATTTTATTTGGAAAACAAAAGTCCCTGGAAAGGAGTATTTTTTAATCAACAGCATTGTCCTTAATGAGTTATAATTAAAGTTGAATTCTTTGATTCGCTGTTTTACGTCATTCCGGCTTACAAATTGAAAACTGTACATGCTGTACCTATACACCTTATTTTAAGTCCAGAATTATATTATTCGTATTGTCATCTTAAAAAGTCATAATGATTAAAATACTACAATCGGGAACAATGTGACAATGATTGAATTTAGTAGTGTCAACCCTGTGATTACGACCCGTGTATATAGCAAAATCCTAAATGCAGCGTTTGGTGGTGCGCCTGTCAGATTCGGAACGTACAGATAAGGTAATAGGAAACAGGTGAATATACTATTGGTATCGGTATCGGATTCGACCCGGAACTTCTTAATTATTGGCAATATTAATTATGTGGGAAACAAAGGGGTCAGGAGTGGTGTAATTTTTAATCAACAGCATTGTACTATATTAGTTAGATATAAAGTTGAATTCTTTGATTCATCGTTTTTACGTGATGACGGCTGATAAATTGGACCTCGTAATTTTAGTATTATAGATTATATATGTATTAAGAGAAGAACTATTTTTTGATTTGTATTCATTTTGATGTAAATCTGACAGTCACCTTAAAGAGATCAAAAAGTGGAATTACGTTCAGAATATTTAAGATTCTAAAAATAAGCACATGCAGTCTTCATGCATCGGGTAAATGATATAATTGAAATTACATTCAACATAATGGAATTTAAGTTAATAGACTTAAATTAAGTTATCGCCGGGGCCACTCACGGATTGTGTTTCATGTTTTAGATTTACCCAACATGAGTGACGTTATATTCTGTGACGTCATTTAGTCCTTTTTAGAATTTTATCGCAGCAAGCAAGCTGTTTAAATTTCGTAAGTGGTAACCCAGATAGCAATACTTTGTTGGGCCAACATTGGTGATTGGTTGGCACAGTTGGTAAATAGTTGGCGTTGGCAGCACAACAAGAAACCGACGTTGGCCCAACAAAACTCAGCCAACAGTTATTTTGACACTATTGGCCCCTTGTTGGCCCAACGACTTTCCACCAACTGTCATTTTGGTGTTATTGGCCCAATGTTGGCCCAACATTTTCTTACCAACTGTTATTTTTAAAGTAGCTTGCCCAACGATATTTGACTTACGTTATCCATTGGTTCAGTGTAAGATCTTCTGACTGAAACTACTGAACCAATTTTATTCGAACTTTATTTGAATGATTCTAAGTTATCGTAGAGAATATAGATTGTGTTTGAAGGGCATTGAGGACTTAGTAAAAAAATCAAATAATAAAGTCTTCCCAAATAGGACTATTTTAAACCGTCTGTGCCAAGAGCTAGAAAATTCTTAGTATTTTGAATAATTCAAAATTTTTTAAAACAGTATATTTTATAAAAAAAAAACCAACATATCATTGATATTTCATGACAATATTGAAATATGAGCCAACATTGTGCCAACAATATGCCAACGTATTATGTTCTTATCTCCCCGTATTATACCACAGATTTTTTTTATTTTTTTTTAGATATTATTATAAAGTGCGAACCAAAAAATGTGCTCTTCATTCTCTTTATCTAATATTTTTAAATCTGTGTTGTCATTTAAATAGTATTTATCTTAATAATTGAATAATTTTATGCACAAACAAAAAATACTTAAAACCAGCCCTAAAAAACCAATAAAATTTGAATATAGTTTCTGCAAGTTGTTAAAATAATCAACTGAACTCAGCTGCTCATTTGACACGAGTGTAATATCACACTCTCCACATGACAGCCGAGATAGACCTGCCAATATAATATACATTACATACTAATGATCAATATTTCTTAATACATAACATGAAATGCATGAAAAATATGTTTGACAGACTGAAGCCATCGTTGGCATACTACTGTTCGACCAACATTGGTCCAACATAATATTAAAACTAGACGACGTTGGTAGACTGTTGGCAAATAGTTGACATTGTTGGCAGATTGTTGGCAAATAGTTAACCTTGTTGGCATACTGATGTTGGGCCAACAAAGACCCAACATGTTGGGCCAACTGAGGGCCGATGAGCAAAATGACGTTGGCCCAACATAGTTTTCCAACATTGGCCCAACAATGTTGCCAACAGAATGCCAATATTGGCCCAACACATGTTTGCTATCTGGGAAACTTGAAAATTGAAATTGTAAAGTAGACTAGTGTTAGAATTTGTATGGTTATAACCTGCCTTATGCTTCTAATGTTTATTAGAAGCAATCTTAGAAAGAATTCGTTTTATCGATCGTCATTTTTTTAACCATATTTAATCGCCACGTGGAGAGCACATGCAAAGACTGAATGAGAAAATCAAATTTGTCCCATGAATGGATTATTCGTTTTCATTTTTATAATTATTTATTTTGTTCAAGTGTGAGTAATTAGATGCAACATTGTCCTAAGATTTGCAGATTATAATAATGTTTACCATGCGTCATTGTATATTTCTACATAAAATTAGATGCATGTATTCGTGTGTATATCATGATATATTTATATCGTGACGACGAGTTTAATTTAATTTGATTTTAAATTTTTTATATATTACTTTTTCCCCATATCTTATACTATTGAAATTGAGTATTGACAGATCGTCTAGTGCCTATGGGTAAGCCTAACAAATTGTATTTTGCGCTGTAACAGAGCATGCAGGTTAGTAACGTGTCTTTAATGATTATGTGTTGTGGTGCAGGTGTTATCTGATGAACTCCCGAAAACTTCCGAATTAAAAGTAAATTTCCTTAAGAGGGTATCGGTAATTGTGTATCTAGATCTTTCATAGCACATATACAGCAAATATTCCATGAAAGGATATGAACGTAAAAGGGACGTACTCTTTGGGGCGAAGGACCCAGGTTCGTAACCGGAAGTTCAATTTTCGATACAAATAAACAAAAATCTTGGAAATCTTGAATGAGACCATACCCGAAGTTAAGAAGCAGTAGCCAAAAGAAATCATTACTAAATCTACATGCTGGTAGATTTAAGCAAACATTATCATTATCTGTATATATCCGGCTATACATTTTGCGTGTTCCTACACATTTGTGTACTAAAAACTGTCAAGAGTCTTCATCACAGTGACATGTATACATTTTTTAGTTGCTACTACTCTCTAGCCTAGACTAGGTCGATATGGTATGAATAGTTCCGTTAAATCAAGAATTTAGCCATATTTCAACAGGCCACAGCTTGAATTATTGTTGTAATAACTCAATTATATACAAATATTACACTATGTTACTATCAACTGACTATGGATTTAAGTTTAATAAATATATAAATCTGTATATATATACTAATTTTGAATTATTATTTTTTTTTAAATTATTGTAACTATTATCGACACAACTACATGTATGAGTATACATAATTTTTTATTGTTATTGTTTCTTTGTACAGTCATTTGGTTTTGTTATGTCAATGCTATGTAGCATGGTGGAACTAATATTTACTTTTTGTTGAGTTGTAGCACAATGTTGGGAAGATCAGTTAGAGACCTTGCTCAGCCACAGAACACGGCCAAGGGTTGTAACAGTTGGACGAGAGACTTAGACAACAAGGACACACCAGTTTTTACAGATGGGTCACCAGATTGTACTGGATTCACGACTCATCACGCCACTAACTCAACTCCTTTGGTCATCAGACGTTATTTATGCAAACCCCTAGAGCTCTGCATTAGTATGATCCAGTTGAGAATTTATCAGGTAATCGTCAGATTTACTAGTTAAAAGCAGTATTTACTTTTAAGTTAAACCCCCTCATGTACAAAATGTACATGTGATTCCAACATATAACAAACATATTTAAAAAGATTAAGACAACTTTTTCTAATCTTATGGGTTAGATTGAAAAGATTTGTGCAACGTTTATATATCAGTTTCTAAACTTAAAATCCATAAAATATTGCTGAATGTGTTACTTTTACAAATTTATATGGCCATAACATGATGGGATGCCGCATCATGTTTGAAATAAAAACATTCGTAAATATGAGGTTACAATTATATATAATTGTTATATAAATATATTACATGTGAAACTTTTAAATGTTGTTTGGTATAATATTATCACCTTTTGAATGGAGGACGCTACCGATTTATATAACATTATAATATTTATCTTGTTTAATAATCTGAATATTAAAATCAGATATGCAGGTACTGCATGAATACAGATTTTGCAATAAAATACCACAATTTAAAGGACAAAATTTATAGAAGTCTATATTTATTGATCACTATTTTAGGACAGACTGCAAATATTTCTGTTTGCCACAAACCCTACCAACCAGTCTCAGGTGTGTGGGAACTTTTCATTATTATTGATCTTTTTATATATATATATTAAGGGAAAAAAGGGGCCAAATGGGTATACATTTACAATTAATTCTCCATAGGCCGTAATGGTAACGTTTTCCTCCGTTGCTCAGTCCATATCGTTTACTTGAACATGTATGATGGCTCATATCGAAGCTGATACATTTATACATGTCTGGTTAAATTTTCGGGGTGGCAAGTGAGATTACTTTTTTCGCAAATTGATGGACCCCGGAAGATGGTGAAAAATGTCAGTCTCCTCACGAAATAATCCCAAAATTCTGATCATAAAATTCAATAAAAAAATTGTCCTTTCTAATAATTTATTTCAGGTCAAATCTACATCTTTCTTTTCTCATCACACCAGCTCTATAAAACAGTTCTTATTGTTCATTTATGTCCATTTTTAAAATCACAGCATCCACAATTGTATGGCGGACTAATATTTTTTTTAATTAAGTCATCTGAGTTCCTCATCTCAAGGTCTATTAGGGATCCTGACCCATATTGAAATTCATACTTCTGATTTTTCCAAATATTTTTATGTGATCTTCATCGGTATAACATTCTGAATAAATCTGTGTATTTTTGTCCATTTCTGAAAAAAAATAAAGTTGTTTTAGCACTATAAGGCAATGACACTTTCGTCGCTATATTCATTTATTTTGAATACAATGTGTTTGTATAATTAATTTCTTCCAGAATACCTTCACTAGTCAAAACAAGGACAAAACTTCTGATTATAACCTTTAATTACAATACACAGACCCTGTTAAAGCATTCTATAAAATTTTCTTGTGCCTTAAAGTGCATTTTGACAGAGAAATTATGCAAAAATGAAGATTTTATAAAAAAACCAACACCAAAATAATTATTCTTACTAGTGGAAATCTGGTATTTAAAACTGTGGAAAGCACTCTTAACTACTTGGAAAGTCATCTTTATCATATAATTAGAGTGCAATATAGTGCAAATTTTCAAAACTTGTCCTTTCACATAATTCTATTTGAGAAAAAATGTTTTTAACATGTATTTCAGTGAAAACCTTTTATTAGTGAGAAATCCACATGAGGTTTTAAAGGAAACATTGTGACATCACATGTATTATGGCGTCATTAAATAACGACAGATCAAAATAGAGCTAAATATAGTTTGCAGTGTTACGTGAGAAACAGTTGCCGCAAGATTTAACTCGAAATATTGAGTCGAAACGATCT